>NW_017893477.1:32332-54892 GCF_001540865.1 Ananas comosus
AAAACACAATCTCGGAATGTATATGCAAAAAGAAAACCTAAAAAGAAAACTTACCAATCAAAGCAAAGAAAAATGGGAAAAAGCAGAGCAAACACCCTCTGGAACCCTAGACCAGCCGTGGGAAGAGTTTTAGAGAAAATGGTAAAGTAAGAGAGAGACCGGACCAGTAATCGTATATAGGATCGGGCGGAGGGACCGGTCCTTCAAGACAGGGGACCGGTCCCCGTACCGAAAAAAAAAAAAAAATCTTTCCCCCCTTATTTTAAAAAAATTCCAATGACATGTAATATAAATTTTATAAATATGGTAAACAAAGTCAATTTCAAAAATATTCAAAATGTCAAGATTCGTTGAACAAATAGACGAATTAAATTCTAAATGAGTATAATACTAAAATCCACACATCAATCAAGATCTAAAAACTAATCGTCTCGTATTGTCTTCATAATTGCTAAATAGAGGAATAAAAAGATCCCATAATCATGAAATTAAGACAAGGTGATCAAATTGAGTTATGCACAAAATTCGACAAGGGAGTGGCTCTTTGAGCATCTTTTCACTATCCACCTTATATCACCTAGAAGATGTATTGTAAGTAACTCATGCTTTATCATCTCCAAAGCACCTTTTTAAACCTTTTTTTTTAATATATATATCACCGGACATTGTTGGCTTCTTTATCAACAGAGATGCTTTAAACAGATATGTGGTAGCTGCACACACGTACCGGACGACCGGAGTGGTAGCTCTTTCCTTCATGTGGTGGTAGTTTTCACACTCCCATGAGGGATGTAACTCTTTCCACATCTTTTGTCATTCTAATTTAATTCCAGGAAAGACTCCCCCTAAATAAGTGCAACTCTCAAGGTGACGATATTATCACAAGTTCAAAAGTAGGGAAATCTGTATTCATATCAAAGCTCATAATCTGACAAGACAAAGACAATGTTTAAAGTTCAAAGAAAGAGATGTTGAATTTAGCAAATTATACTAAAATAGAATTTGAATGAATCTATCTTTTCAAAAATATGACACAGAGAATAAAAATGACATTGACCAAGCTAACCACATTATAAAATAATGAAAATCATGTCTTGGATATCTCAAAAATGATCAAGTAAAAACGACAGATATGCAAAAGAGTTTGTGCAAGATCTATGGCCCAAAGACTATATCTAAACAGATGGATTCATACCAATAGCCTTTCACAAATGAAGAAAACGTTTTTTATCTAAAAGTTTTGTCAAAATATCAGCAAGCTGATTTTCAGTAGAAATATATTCAAGATGCAGAAGATTTGATTCGACTAGTTCCCTTAAAAAATGATATCTGAGTTCAATGTGTTTTGTTCGAGAATGTAAGACAGGGTTTTTAAAAATATTAATTGCACTTGTGTTATCACAAAGAATAGTAAGAGTGGTGGATGGGATCCGATAGTCGCTCAGTAAGCTCTTCATCCATAACAACTGAGTAGAGCAACTACCAGCCGAAATATACTCAGCCTCGACAGTGGATAGTGCAATACATGTCACGCCCCGGGACCGATACAAATTTGGGCCGGCCTGAGCTCGTCGAACAGACGCCGAACGGACAGAGTTTTCCCTATCCGCCCAAGGCTCATCACATGTACATTTTCAATAAGAAGTGCACTAGCGGAAACATACAAAAACGGCTTACACGAGGGTAAGCAATAGCCATTAGTGAAAGAAAGGAAAACTAAACATCTACACAAGTAATATGATTCATTTTAGATCATATACATTGCATTCATTTCTTACATTTTGGATTCTTTGCATTTCATTACATCATTCTATCATTTCTTTCTTACATCACATTTACCTCAAAATGAGCTTTACATTCTTTTCTTTATATTACTAGTCATCAAGTACAAAAGATGAACATAGGGTAGCTACTATCCAAATGTAACCCAACTCCGGTGGCCTCTGTCTACGGCGCGATACCTTTACCGCGGTCGCTCGCCGGCTCGCTCGATCCCGGCTCTGTGGAATAGTTGGGTGAGAACTACAACAAAGTTCCCAATGGGTTCGGCCCCAACATCACCGACTTTCCCACTAGGACTAACTCAGGCATAATAGAAAGGATAAGCAGAAATAGTAACCAATCTATGACATGATGCTAATATGCCTGAACAATAAGCAGGAAATATGCTCAACATGAAACTTATACAGATTATGCAAGTTCTTTCATTCTTTACACATTACACTTTGTCTTTGTTCTTTGCTCTTTGTTCTTTGTTCTTTATTCTTTGCTTTTTGCTCTTTAATCTCAAGGCTAACCCGGGGGTTTCGCCACATTATCTTGCTTCACATTAAGTCCATCATCGCAGGAACTCACCAGCTAGGACCGTCCTTCGAGTTTACTCCAACCCGTGATGCATAACTCCGGAGCGCATCGCCCGAGGGGGAGCGACCGCCCTCGAGCACGGAACTCATAGCAAGTATGATCGAATCCTTAACTCAACGGATTATAAGTTCAATCTCGACTTTACACTAACTCTAGTGTTCTTCACATCACTTTATGTTGCCACTCTAGCAATCATTGCTCTTTGCATTTCTTTTACTTTTGCTAACTCTAGCAATCACATTCTTATCATTACACGTTCTTTATGCCCCACTTTACATTAGCTTTACTCATTGATATCATTCTTTACTTCGCATTAGTTCTTTGCCTCATACTAACTCTAGTGTCACTTTACATTTTCAAATGCCACTCGATCTATGTCATCGTGCCACTCGGTTCTTTTGGCTCACTTTGGTACTCACATTTTCTCTCATGCATACATATAGGGTTTTAACATTCATAAGGTTCTCGACCATCACATTAAGCAAGTTGTACTCACAATCATGCAACATCACATTTTTATCATCACTTTACCCTAAAATGCATGCAACAAGTATATAACATATGCTCAATTGAATGACACATTAGGCATAGAGAGAAGTTCAACGAGTTTGGAAGCATCACCCACCTCGTAGGTCTCTTTAGGTGCTCCGACGATTTACTTGGGATTTTTAGACGCCTTGTTCCTCACCTGCGGCAAAACGAAGCCCACTTAGGCCATTTTGCCCATATCTTTACATCGGCTTTTCGTAATGCTAATCCGAGCGCACCAACGGGTCGGAAATACCCCCAATTGGATTTTTGAAGGGTCAATTTCACTTAGAAATCCCCATAAGCAAAAGCCCCAATTTGGTGCCCTAGCTCCAATACATATACAAAACCTAGGGTTTGATCTCATTGGGAAGCAAAAGTAGCTTCAATATACTCTAAAAAGTCCATTTGAACCATCTTTAAACAAAGCAAAACCCTACTTAGGGTTTCACCATGAGAGGTGATGAAGCTTACCTCAAGCTTCACCATTTTCATGGCCTTGATCTCAAAAGAAGCAAAGGAAAAGCTTCAAATACCCAAATGGTTCCATAAAACCCATTTTAAGCTTAATCCAAACCCTAGATTAGGTTCTACCATGATTAGGGTTCAAAGCTTACCTTGTAAGCTCTTCTTTTCCAAGCTAGAGAGGAGGGAGAGGGAGTTTCTTCACTTCCTCTACTTCTTCTCCTCTTTCTTCTCCTTCTTTCCCCTCCTCTCCTTGTCTTCTTCTTCTCCTTCTTTGTCTTCTAGAGAGAGAGGAAGAGAAGAGAGTGTGAGAGGGTGAGGAAATGAGAGAAATGTCTCATATGTCCCCGTACATATCTCTATGGGTTGCAAAATTGCAGCTAAACACCTCAACTTTCACTCTTTCACACTGCCCGAACTGGGCTGTTCGCGCAGGCGGGGACCGGTCTCTCCTTCAGGGACCGGTTCCCGAAGGTTGTCCGAGCGCAGCCAGAGCTGCCGCGCGCAGTGCAATCGGTCTCTCTTTGGGGGACCGGTCTCTCGGGGACCGGTCTCTCAGGCAGGGACCGGTTCCCGAGAGCTAATTTCTCAGGACTTAGCCGATTTTTCGGCTGTCTCAATTCATACGCGTTCGGGGACCGGTCTCTCCCACCAGGGACCGGTCCCCGAGAGCTCAAAATCTGCAGTTTTGCAGAATTTGATCCCTAAGCTCTCGAAAACTTCCCGTAACTCACTTTTGATTATTTTAACACCTTCGGACTTTCCGAAGTGTACCATCCTCGCACTTTGGTCAATTTGACTAAAGTTCGATATTTATTTTCCGAATTTTCGATATATTACAATACAATTCTATTTCTTGCTGTTCCAAGCGACAAGACAATGTCCAAGATAGAAACACGCTCCACTAGTACTTTTTCGATCATCGGCAGAGCCAGCCCAGTCTGCATCCGAGTATCCAATCAGATCAAAAGATGTTCCCATAGGATACAAGAGACCATAAGCGGTTGTACCTTTAACGTATCGAATAATCCTTTTGACTGCTTTTAGATGAATTTCCTTAGGATTAGCTTGATAGCGAGCACAAATGCCAACACTGAAGGCAATATCTGGTCTACTCGCAGTCAAGTACAACAGGCTTCCAATCATGCTTCTGTATAATTTCTCATCCACGCTAGGTTCCTCCGAATTCAATCCAAGTCCTTTGTTACTTGTACCCATTGGAGTGTCAAAATCCTTTGCGTTGTCCAATACAAATTTCTTAACCAAATCTTTCGCATATTTGGATTGACACAAGTGTATTCCATCTTTAGTTTGTTTGACTTGAAGTCCAAGAAAATAGTTAAGCTCCCCCATCATTGACATCTCAAATTCGCTTGTCATCAAATTTGCAAAATCATTGGCATCCTTATCCTTAGTTGCTCAAAAGACGATGTCGTCAACATAAATTTGTGCCACGATGAAATTATCTTTCGAGTGTTTAACAAAAAGAGTTCTATCCGCTCCCCCTCGGTTGTAGCCCTTTTCCAAAAGAAATTTTGTCAAACGCTCATACCATGCCCGCGGAGCCTGTTTAAGTCCATAAAGTGCCTTTTTCAGACGAAAAGCGTGATTAGGAAATTTTGAGTCTATGAAACCTTTCGGTTGTTCAACATAGACGTCCTCTTTTAGAAAACCGTTTAGAAAAACACTTTTAACATCCATTTGAAAAAGAGTAATTTTAAAATGACAGGCGATCGCGAACAGAATACGAATTGATTCAAGACGAGCAACCAGGGCGAAGGTTTCCTCAAAATCTATTCCCTCAACTTGTGAGTAGCCTTGAGCAACTAGTCTTGCTTTATTTCGAACAATGGTACCATCCTCATTTTTCTTCTTCTTAAAAATCCATTTGGTACCAATTATGTGTTGTTGCTCAGGACGCGGCACCAGTTCCCAGACATCATTACGCGTGAATTGACCAAGTTCGTCTTGCATAGCATTAATCCAGTATTCATCGGAAGAGCTTCATCAACATTCTTTGGCTCAACTAAAGAAACATAGCAAGCAAATTCACACTGAAGCTGTCTCCTTGTTTTCACACCAGTAAGAGGGTCTCCAATAACATTTGACAATGGGTGATCTTTCACAGGTGTAAGTTCAGATGAGGTGATAGGGGTTTCAGATGAATCATGTGATGCAATATTATCAACAGTTTCAGCAGAAATATCAGGCACAGAAATTTCATCAATCACAGGCAAGTTAAATGGAGAATCATTATCATCATCAGTCATCAAAGCATTTGAAGAACCATTCACAGAAGATCCTACTGAAGAAGCTTCATCTACTTTTATATTAATGGATTCTATCACCGTCTTAGTACGTAAATTGTACGCACGATAAGCACGACTAGAAGTAAAATATCCAAGAAAAATTCCTTCATCACTTCGGGAGTCAAATTTTTCAAGATTTTCACGATCCCGAAGGATAAAACATTTACTCCCGAAGACACGAAAGTATTTAATGTTCGGTTTTCTACCAATCCACAACTCGTACGGAGTGTTTAAAGTGCTCGGGCGTAAATAGATACGGTTAATCACATAGACGGCCGTGTTAACTGCTTCAGCCCAGAAGTATAGTGCAACTTTCTTGCTATGAAGCATAACACGTGCCATCTCTTGAACAACCCGATTTTTACGTTCGACCACTCCATTCTGTTGTGGTGTATAGGGAGCAGAGAATTCATGTTTAATGCCTTTTGAAACACAGAAATCAACAAATTTTGAATTTATGAATTCTCCCCCTTGATCACTTCGAATGCGTACAATTTTATCATTCCTTTCATTCATAAGACGAAGACAAATTTCAGAAAAAAAAATCAAAGGTATCAGCTTTTTCACGTAAGAAAGCACTCCAGACAAAACGAGTAAAATCATCAACAATAAGCAGAATGTATCGTTTTCCACCCAAACTTTGAATCCTAGAAAGTCCCATTAAGTCCATATGTAGTAACTCTAATGGTTTAGATGTCCCTAAGTGGTTCAAATTCTTATGTGTGGCTCTAGTTTGTTTTCTCAGTTGGCAACCCCCACACATAGTGTTCTCCTTGAAGTCTATCTTAGGTACACCTCGAACAACCTCGTTCTTAGTTATCTTAGATAGTTCCTTAAAGTTCATGTGACCTAGACGTTCATGCCATAAAGTTTCAGTTTCTAATGTCGCTAGGTTACAATGTTCAGTTGAAGAGCTAGGAACTACATAACAGTTATTCTCAGATCTTACACCTTTTAAGAAGATGTCATCAGTACGAGTCATAGTGCATTCTTTGTCAGAAAATTTAACGGAGTACCCGTCATCACACAACTGACTTATGCTCACGAGATTTGATTTGAGCCGCTCAACATAAAAGACATCATTCAACGTAGGGCCATCTGAGATAGTGACAGTTCATTTTCCAACAAGTTTTGATGACCGACCATCTCCAAAAACAACAAGTCCACCGTAGATTTTGTTTAAAGAAGAAAACCAATTTTTATCACCGGTCATATGACGTGAACAGCCACTATCCAGATACCAAGAAGTATTGTCGTAAGCATGAAGTGAAGTGTGAATGACAAGGCAAGGAAAGAGTTCACCTTTGCGCACCCAAACCTTACGCGTTTTGGGTTGCGTTGTCCGACTTGATTGAGACACGCTTTGCTTGTCGACGATTTGTGTAGTTATTTTCTTCGAATCATTCTTCTTAGGCATCCACGTTTGTCCTGCCTTTGTCTTTGGATCCTCCTTCTTCAGTTGTTCCTTTGGTCTCCTATTCATGTGTGTTGTAGCACTTTTCGGCTTTTGTTTACAAAATCTCTTCACATGGCCTACAACACCACAAAGATGACATGTTTTGTTAGCAAACGAGTTTTTGGGGGGAACAAACTTACCATAGACCTTCGGAATCGGTTTTGTGGAGTGTTCGTCTACTTTCTTCATTACTTGATCGACATATGTCCGTTCGTATCCAAGTCCGAATTTGTTGGTTTGACCGAGTCCTAACATCTTATCAAGTTTGCTAGACCCGGAAGAAAACTTGTTCAAATCCGATTTGAGTTGAATGATAGTCTTGATAAATTCCATGTTGGATTCTCTTGCTTCCGTGTATTGCTTGGTAAGAAAATTAATGTTTTCAACCAAAGTTTCCTTCTCCTTCTCAAGTAGTGCACACTTATCCAGTAAAGTATTTTATGACTCGGTCAAAGTGTCCTTTTCTTGTTCTAAACTTTTTGTCAATGACTCTAATCTTGTATTATCTTGGTCCAGATCGTACAATCTTCGTCTCAACTTCTTGTTGTGTTTCGCCACTTTCTTTGATTCAATAACAAGTTGATGATATGCGGCAGCCATATCTTCTTCTTCCGATTCTTCATCCGTTGAGCTTTCCGTAGAAGATTTTCCATGCAAAGAAGACATAGAAATTGAGTCAGTAGATGCTAAACACATAAAAGTAGAATCCTGCGCAATAAGTGCAGTGGCATTAACGTCATCATCACTTGAGGACGATTCGTCTGAGGAGGACTCATCCCAAGTAATGGCTTGCATCGCTTTCTTTTTCAAAGACTTTTTATTAGGACAATCTGATGCAATATGACCAAATCCCCTACACTTATAGCATTGTATTTCACCTTCGCTACTTTTCTTTTCTTTTGTAAAATCTTTTTGAAAATTTTCCGATTTTTTAAACTTTGAAGAAGAGGAGGAAGAGGAACTCCCTTTTGATTTGTTTGGCTTGGAGGGAGTTGGCTTAGAAGAGAACTTCTTTCTAAAGTTCCGACGAAACTTCTTAGTCAAAAGAGCCATTTGCTTCTCAAACTCTTCCAAGGTTACATCTGAGTTCGAGTCCAATGAAGAAGATTCCACATTGCCTCCTTTCGTTGATTTTAGTGCCATACCTGAAGCTTTAGAAGACAACTTGGAAAAAGATGAATTAGCAGGAAAAGTCATTTCATACGTTTGAAGAGCACCAACTAATTCATCGACTTTGAGTTTATCCGGATGTTTTACTGTTTCTATGGCCGCAACCTTGGGACGAAAACGTTCGGGAAGGGTTCTCAAAATTTTTCGAACAATTTTTGGTTCAGAAATTTTTTCACCCAAATTTGCACAAGTATTGACAATATCTTGAAGACGAGTGTAATACTCGGTAAAGGTTTCATTTTCTTCCATACGAATAGAATCAAAACGACTAGTCAACATTTGTAATTTCTGAACCTTTACCAAGCTTGTACCCTCATGAGTGATTTATAAGGTATCCCAAATTTCTTTGGCGGTTTCACACGCTGATACTCGAGAAAATTCAGTTTGATTCAAAGCATTGAACAATGCATTGATACCCTTCCCATTGAACGAAGATAGTTCGTTTTCCTCTTTTGTCCACTTATTTCTAGGTTTCGGACCGGTAACATTCTCGACCACTTCAGTAGGATGTTTCCACCCGAATTTAATGGCTTGCCAAACCCGCTCGTCGATAGCAATAAGAAACGCCCTCATACGGACTTTCTAATAAGCGTAGTTAGTGCCATCGAAGAGAGGGGGTCGATTAATGTTACCGCCCTCGGCCACAGATTACAACCTATATCCGCTCTGATACCACTTGTGAGATATGGATCCCGAGGATCTAAAAGGTGAAAAACACCTAGAGGGGGGTGAATAGGTGTAAATGGTAAAAAAAATAAACTCGATGCAAATATAAAGTAAATGCGGAAAATAAAATCAGCACACCGAGAATTAACGTGGGAAAACTCCAAATCGGAGAGAAAAACCCACGGGACCGATCACACAAAGAAATCCACTCAGAAAACAAGAGTACAAGTGATTTAGCAAAAATACAAGACTCAAAATACCGAATCCTCGTTGTAGATTATCTTTGCCAGTCCACAATCGCTTGGAATCCTCCAACCGATCACACTGCAAGTCCTTGCAGCCGCACACGCCTTGATTCCACGAAACGCCCACCGAATCCACGGTCTCCACGTGAGATCCACGCGCTAACGCTCCATCCGAAGCTCGTAGAAATTCAACAATTTGTGGTGATTTAAGATCTTTGAAAGCACATATAATATGAGGAGAAACCCAAATTAAAACATCACCAATTTGATCCTTAACAAAAATTTGAATCAAAATCAAAGAATCAAATTGGCGATCTAACGCTTGATGTTTAAAAACATAGATCAAAACTCCGAATCAAGCCGTTAGGGTTTCTAAAAGGTTATCTCGCTCAACTTCCGTCATATAGAGATCCTCATATTATATTTATAGGTTTAGAAGACTTCTAGATAGATTAGGATTCCAAAAACTCAATTTTAAAAACTGACGACGGTCTAAAGGTCCGGTCCTCCCGAGGAGACCGGTCCTTGGGAGACCGGTCCTCCAAGGTGAGGTCCGGTCTTTCGCTGCGTAGATGTAAAAATATGCGTACGGGGACCGGTCCTCAATTCAGAGACCGGTCCTTCCCTGCGCAACAAGGAAAACCACGTATGGGGACCGGTCCTCAAGATCAGAGACCGGTCTCCCAAACCTTCTACGCAGAGAAGCTTGATGGGTCCGGTCCTTCTGATCAAGGACCGGTCCCTGACCCCTGAGTTTTTTAGAAAACTTAAGTTTAGTCAACTCAAATATAAACCAAGTCTTCTAAACATCTTTTAACAATAAAAACTTCACCACAAATTATTTATAATCATACCTGAGATCCCAAGGGTCTTTGATCACAAAACTTCAACTCTTTCTTCAATCTTCATCTTCTAATTCTTTGAGACTCCGTTCAATACTTCACGAAATTCGCCAACTTATAAAATCCTTAACACATCTCATCCCTCTCCATCTCTCTCTCTCTCTCTCTCTCTCTCTCCCCCCCCTTTTTCTTTCGAGTTGAGAGGAGGCCCAAGGCTACAATGCCTCCTTATCTCTCGGCCGACGTCGCCCCGCGCGCCGCCGCAGCCGCCCAAGCTGCTTGTGGCCAACTGGAGTTAGCTCAGGCCGAGGGAGCTTCAGCTCCCTCCCCTCGTGTCGCTGCCACCTTAGGCCGATCCCGCCACCTCTGTGACCCTGCGGCCGCCCAGAACTGCTTGGGCTGAGGTGACCTCATATCTCCTCCCCCGTGCCGCCGCCGCCAGGAGCCACCTGTGCGGCTTCCCTCCGGCCTCCAACAGTCCACCGCCATCGTCCCCGTGCTCCCCGCCGGCAGCCGTGGCCGCAGCTACCCTGGAACTCGAGCCCTAGCCCGTGCGGGCTCATGTTGCTCCACCGCCGCCGCCGCCGCCGCCTTCCGCCGCCGGCAGGTGTGAGCCCCGGCCTCCCCTTGTCGACCGCACCCGTCGACCACCGACACGCCCGCCGCAGAGCCGCCGCCGACCGTACCCTGACCCCCTCTGCTCCGGTAAGCTTGTTAAGGTCTTTTTGGTTGCTCTCTTGGTTTGAGCACACTTTTCAGCGATCCTAGGTTGTCCCGATGCCTCCAGAGGAAAGCACGGTGATCGTTGGTCAGTGCTGATCACAGTGCCCACCTCACTTTGGATCAGCGGCTTTCGAAATTGCGTTTTCGGTGCGGTTTACCCGAGTGCGCGCTATTCGTAGAATTTTTGGGTCGCTCCTGCGCCTCCCACAGTGAGCCGTTTTGCTCCAGATCATAAGCACGGCCTCCGGCACGTCGAGACCTGTCAGTACATGTCTCGGCGAACCTCGGAAGTCCTCGGTTTGCATTAACGAGCCATATAATCACCCGATTTACATAAAATGATAGGATTTTATGTAAATATAGGGACTTTTATGCAATTGTGCACCTTGTGGCTACTGTGGGCAGTGCGTATGTGTGTGTGGTGACCTCTGGACTGATTGTCCAAGGTCCGATAGCTTTCGCGAAAATCGAATAACGATTTAAATGCGTTTTTCGGCGAAATTCACCGGCAGAACGCGGTTTCGGTCCGAATTTCTTTCAACGTTGTTTGTTTGCCCTGTGAGTTGTCACTGAGCCTTGTCGGCTAGTCACCATCGTCATATCGTGGGTTCGGAGATGATGGGTGAGCGACGGTGGGTTCAAGTATCGAAATTGACACTTTCGGGAACCTGAATCCGTATAATTATCCGGCTAATTGTTTAGTTGTGTAATCTTGTGTTTGCTGTCAAGACGTCCAAATCGGTGTGTTTTGTGGCAGCGGCTGACTCGTGGCACAAGTCAGTGAGTTTCGGGACACTTAGTCGGTCCTGACGGCGTCTCGGTATGATTTTCGGGATTTCCGACGAGTTTCGATGATCGGTTTTGGGAAACCAATTTTTGGGACTTGTGCTGCGGTTTGTGAGTCGTGTACTTTGGGTTTGTGGGTTGGATACTAACTCGATGGATCTTCGTAGGTCCGGTTGACTTGTGCGCACCCAGTTTCCGACGCGATAGTGCCAAGTGGGTGCTTCGAGCTGGTAGTTGGTAGGATCGTTTCACCTTCCTCTGTTCTTCTATATCACCATTGTAGTTTCTATATGTTGGTTTCTTCGTTTATCATTCGTTCAACTTACCTTATTGATTGCATATTGTTAATTGTTGATAGACATGTAGAGCAGGCTTGCATATATATTGTATATCTGTGGACCTTGGGTCCATGCGACACATCGACTCCTTTGTCGTGTGTTTCGATCTGGCTGATCGTGGTTCAGCATTGTACGCCCTTGTATCTGGCTTCTGCCAAGGCACCGGCTTCAGCCGATTTTTGCATTGAGCATATCAGCATGACTTAGTCACAGCATTTGGGTGTATTCATGACACCAGGTCAGTTTGGCCACCAACCGGAGGTGTTCTTATCCGGATGGGTCGTCGAGTGGGCGAATAAATCAGGTCGGTGCGAGTTTGTGACAGACAGCGCTTGAGGTCTACGAACCAATATAGCAGGCACCAGATTGGGTACAGTTTTGGTTAGATTATCTTGAGGCATGCTCAGCATTGTATTCCTTACAGTAGCAGTTTTATTACTTGCTTCTTATCATATATGTTATAGCTACTGTAGTTCTCTTCATATCACAGCATCTATACATTGTTTACTTAACCTCCTTTGGTTTCCAGTGATTACGACTTGCCTTCCTGACTCTGTCGTATCTACTAGGAAACCTTGATTGTGGTTTCTCACCCCTCATTTCCCCAGGTGACTCGGGCGAGGAGTTGGCTTTTGGGCGCGACAGGGGGACATTCTAGCTAGCCTGTAGTAGCGACTGTCACCCGGATTACTTTTATTTCTGCATTTAGTAATTTACATAAATAAATGGTTCAGTTAGATGATTATTATTGATGTTTGAATATTTGTGAACTGTTTGAGTTGGTTTTCCTATTATGCATGCAATTGGAGCTTTTGGATCTTCGGTTTTGGAATTATGAATTTATACTTTGTGGTTTTCTACCCCTCGAGGTAGTCGGTTTTCAAAATAGAGTTTCCAAGTGGGAAACAGTTTTCAAAAAAATTTTGAATGGTTTTATGGATGATTATATAGATTTTAAAGACAATGCTTCCGGGTAGAGAGCACTTTTAAATAGGATGCTTGTTGTACTGTGCATCGCATCATCCAGCGCCTAAGAAGTGTTTAGAGGCATGCATCATCTTTAAGGATCACTAGCTGTATGTAAATACATTGCATATATTGGTTGTTGATTGGTGAAAGTAGGTTGTGGTTGAGATCCTGCTGTATTATTGGTACGCCGTGCAAATACAAAGGAGACTCTGCCCGAGTGGACAGAGGAACTTTGTATTTGTGGCGTGTCTGTACGTCACGTGGGCCAGGTTGAATAAAAAAAACATTTTTTCGCAACTCTAATTTCGAAAATTGTATCAAAAAGGCTTTTAAAATCGGCCCCGAGGCGTGATACTTTCGGAAAATTCTAAATCTTCTGTTTTCATTCCAATTTCACCATAATCATTTTTAAATTACCTTTTACCTTTTCTAAGTCAATAAAAATAGTATCTCATACTATTTTATTTACACTTGATTTTACTAAAATATCTTTCAAAATTTGCATTCTACAGAACTGCGTATCGGTACTCGGGTTCACGTACTGGTACTCGGGCATCCAGTTCCGGTACCCCGTGTCATGCCCCGAGACCCGCCTCTTTGGTCGGATTCGGGCACGCCAACAGACCGCCGAACGGACAGGGTTTTTCCTGTACCGCGAACAGAGCTTCCCATGTATGTCCAAGGCATCGCAACAGTGCAAGTCACGAGGTTCCAACCAGGAACAAATTCATACATGATTGCATAAGGAAAATATCAAAACATAAATACAACTATACTATTACAAGCATTCGTCCCAGTTTTAGCATTTTACATACACATTTACATATTACATTCTTAATTCCTTTTAGCTTTCAAATACAATCTAGCGTTTACAACTCATTGCAATTTTATTCTTTCCTTTTGTCCCTAAGTTAAGCCGATTCAGGGTACTACTATCTCTGGTGTCGGTGGTAGGGCGCTATCTACGGAGCTATGCCCTTTCCTCGCGCCGCCGCGCCGCTCGCGTGTGAACCTGAACCCCCCAAAACCACGGAGGGTGAGAACTATATAAATATAGTTCTCACACTACTACAAATTTATGATTTAGCGGCATTTACTCCGCAGCATTTATTTAAATAACGCTAATTAATATATTTAACAGCATTACTTGATAAGTGCCGGTAAATTTAATAATTTAGCAGCAATTTACTATTAATATTGCAAAATAAAATAAATTAGAAGCATAAATTAGTGAATGCCACCGATGTTTCCAGCATTTTATAAAAAATGACACTAAATGTAATAAAGTAGAAGCACTTATTGCTAAATGCCGCAATATTTGCTCCGCAATATTTATTTAAATCATACCAATTAATATATTTAGCAGCATTACTTGATAATTACCACTAGATTTAATTATTTAGCAGCAATTTACTATTAATGTTGCAAAATAGGATAAATTAGCAGCATAAATTAGTGAATGCCGCTAAATATAATAAACTAGCAGCGCTTGTTACTAAATATCATTACTAATTAATATACAATTATTAATATATCCTTTTTTTATTTAGAATTAAAAATTTTAAAATTAAAGTTTAAAAATTCGAAACATATAATTTTAAAAATTAAACTTATAATTTAAAATTTAAAAGTTTAAAATTTATATTTTAAATTTTAAAAATTTAAATTAATTTCAAATTTCAAATTTCAAATTTAAAACTATTAATTTTGAAACTTAAAATTTCATATTTTAAAATTAAAAATTTAAATTTAGTATCTAAATTTAAAATTTTAAAATTTTAAAATAGGAGACTTAAAACTTAAAAAATTAAAATATCGCTAGCGCAAGTGGCAAAGGGCTTGATGGTTGGTACTCGAGGTCTCAAGTTTGAATCCTAGTTGATTCACATTTCCAGCAAAGTTTATTTCAAAAAGAAATAAACGAAGCGGGTAGCATTTCAAAAAAATAAAAATTAAAAATAAAATTAAATTTTTAAAATTTCGGCATTATATTTATGTGCCACTAATAAACAATTTAAAATTAGCATTTAATCCCTTTTAGCGGCATGTTTCTAATGACACTAATTGATTTATATTGGCGGCATTTATAATAAATGCTGCTAATACTTTTAGCAACATTGGCATAGATAGCATTTGGTGTCATATGCTGCTAAAAGTTTTAGCGGTATTTGTTGATAATTTAGCAGCATAAATAAATGCCACTAATGACTAATTTTCTAGTACTGCCAGTAGGTACAGCCACCCAAGGGAAGAGCTCGACCCACCAGGTCCAGAGGCACTGCAACATGTTGGTCTAACAGATATTCACAGATATTTTATGCAAGTATTAAAATACATGCTAATGCCTAACAACATGCTATATGCGCATCATGCAACTCATGCAAGTAGATCACTTGATTTTACTCTCTATCATTTGTCATTCTTTATTGTTTGCAATTCTTTACTAAGGGTACTCTTACCTTAGCCATACTATACTTATTTGTCATTCTTTCCTAAGGTTATTTTTACCTTAGCCACACTATGCCACTCGACTCAGTCTTGAGTCAATCATCTACGGATAATCCGCGCTCTGTCAGGCTCGAGGTGAAGGAACTCTCACATACACCTCAGCCTTTAATCCACAAACCACATCGCCCAATGGGTTGCGAAGAACGGTGCACACTCGTGGTCAGGGATCTTCCCGGTGGGAGGGGAATATGCCACACGCACCAGTGGCCCAAGACACCCGATAGGGAGGGGAATATGCCACACGCACCCTAACGATCCAAGATTCATCCATAAGCCTATCCTCGAAGTTCTTCCGGTGGGAGAGGAATATGCCACACACACCCTCGGCCAAGAACTGTCGAGTTCACAAGTCCTGGGATTCCGGAATCCACTTTCATATCTCAAGGGTTGGTCTCGCCCAATGTTGACAACCTTTCTAGGTTCAAGTCACTCCTCAACCTAAATTTAATAACATTAGGTTTAATGCCACTATGCGCATAGCCTAGGTTCTACAACACTAGGTCTATTGTTCTTACTTACCTAGGTTCATCTGACTCTAGGTTCAATGCCACTCATTACATAACCTAGGTTATTTAACTCCAGATTTCATTCTCAACCTATGTTCAATGGCACTAGGTTCAATGCCACTCATGAATCACCTATGTTCAATAACACTAGGTTCATATCCAACCTATGTTTAATAACACTAGGTTCATATCCAACCTATGTTTAATAACACTAGGTTCATGCCACTCGATCTACTTGACATCTTAGTTATCCACATCGAGTACTATAGTTTTCACATTCTTATTTTCCAACTATCGAGTTCTCTAATCCACCTAGAGTTATCGACCCAAGTCCACATGCATATATAATCTAGCATATGTTCTCAATATGTCAACATGCAAATGTCATCTAGCATATGCTCACAATGTTAATATTGATATACCATCTTGCATATTCTATATCATTCCAACATGCTTTTATCAACTAGCACATATTTTCATCCAATGGCAGTCATTTACGTAGCATCTCATGCATTCATATAACATCCATTTCATGCATTCATCTAGCAATTAACTACCACTATGTAATATATGCATCAACAAGAAAATCATACTCCACTTTGACATGGAAGTGACCTAGTCACTTCAGTGAAGCACAACCCACCTTTTAAGCTTCCTACTTGCTTGTAGTCACTTGCAATTAGGCCAACTACTTGGACTTCCAAACTCTCCTTGCCCTATACCAGAAATCCTTCGTTACCATTCTTGAACCACTAAATGATCTCTCTACTTGAAATCAAATAGCCTCATATGATTTTCTAACCCCCAATTAAGTTTCCAAAGGGTTAATATATTTTTAGAAACCTCCAACAAGAAACCCCTCTTTTTAACCTAGGGTTTTCCAAACTTTATGATAAAACCATGATCCACAAGCTAATCCCTACCATTTGTAGCTTAGATTAGCATAGGGTTTGCTAGAAATCCATCAAGAAGGTTTAAATCCAAAATCCTTGCTCAAACCCTAAAACCCCCAATTCTAACCCTAGGTTTCTCATTTCTCCAAATACATCCAAAAATCCATGGAGAACAAGCTTAGAATACTCTAGGGATCTACAAAACACCGTCTATGAAGGATTTAACCAAAAATCCCAACACTTACCAAAATACGAACGCCGAGTCGAAAGCACGCCGCTCCACCAAACGCCCGAGAGCTCGATCTATCGCTCTCCACACATGTAAGGAAGTGAATTCTCGAAATTCGAGAGTTGTACTTCTTCTAGGATCGACTAATTGTCGAGTGAGTATCCTTCGGGAAAGCTAAAGTTGTCCAAAACATGAAAAGTGCATCGAAAACGTGTCCGCGAGAGCAAACATGCAAAATCTGGACTTAGCAGATTTTGCTCTCGGGGACCGGTCCCTGGAAGGGAGGACCGGTCCCCGTAGCTGATGGTTGCAGAGGGAGGTTGATGCAACCGGTCCCTGGCTGAGGGGACTGGTCCCCGTATGCGACACCAGCGAGAGAAGGGCATAAATGGCTAAGTCCTGGAAATTCGGCTCTCGGGAACCGGTCTCTCAGGAAGGACCGGTCTCCCAGGGACCGGCCTCTAGGGTGGGGACTGGTTCCCGTACGCGAAAGGTCCCCAGGCCGTGGGGAGGACTCTCGGGGACCGGTCTCCCCGACGAGGGACCGGTCCCTCTGGGTGCAGAATGCCCAGTGAGGGCTGTGTACAGGGTGAAAAGTTGAGGGGCTAAAATGGATTTTGTTATAATAGAGGGGTATGTAGACCCCCTCTCTCTCCCTCAGAGCCTCATTCTCTCTCTCTCTCACACTCTCTCTTGCTCCCTCTCTCTCTCTAGAAAAGAAAGAACAAAAGAGAAGGAGATGAAGGAAGAGAAGAAGAAGAAAGAGGAGAAGAAGAAGAAGAAGAAGGAGGAGATCAAGCTAGAGAAGGCTTGGAGCATCTTCCTCTCTTCCTCTCCTCTCCATTAGTGTAGCTCAAGAGGTAAGCTACAAACCCTAGCTTATAGAACTTAGGGTTTTTGGGTTTTAGCCTTTGGAGAGGAGGTCAAATGGACCTCTTGCACCATTAATGGTGGCTTTGAGCTAGGAGCTAGGGTTCTATAGTGCAAATGGCAAGATGTGAACCCTAGGGCACCCAAAATGAAATTTTTGGAAATAGATGAGATTGATCTCATTTGAGGCCTTGTAAACCTAATTGCTAGGTGTCCAAACGCGTTGGCGGAGTCAGATTTATGATTCGTCGAGCGGGTGTAGAGCTATTGGCAAAGTAGGGCCGACCTAGCTTCGTTTCTCCCAAATAGGTGGGGATCACGTGGTTTGAAGTACCGAGGAACACTTCAAGGACCTCCACAACGATTATCGACTACAAAAGGTGGGGGGTGTCATCCCGAAGCAACCGGACTCTTTTCTATGTCGTAGAATAACATATAATTTCATCTCTTGCATGTTGCATTGTAGGATTGCATGTTTAACCTTCTCCTTATGCTTTCTAAATGGTAACCTAGTATGCATGGAATGCTAGGTGAATAGGATAGGTGAGGATTGGGTCGGAACATTAGATCCTATAGTGCTAAAGAAAAGAGGTGAACTTGATGGTTATCTAGTGACTTAAAGAGTGGCATCTAAATGTCTAAAGAACAAACGAGTGGCATTAATGTAGTGTACTTGACACTAGAGGTTTGAGAACCTAGGGATAGGTGAATCCCTATAACACACTAGACCTTTGCAAATTGCGAGGTTCGAGTGTTTGATCAGTGTGTCGAGCTTTTTCAGACTTTCTGGAAGGTCGTAGACAGTGTTCCGACCTATGGCTCGCATCCCGAGAATTGTGGTTTTAAGCTGGTGCCAAAAGCCCAAAAAGATTGGACCTTGGTCAGCTCTCGGGTAGCCTGCAGCAGAGCTTGTACCGGAACAAGACTGGTCTTGTACCGGTACAAGGTTGATGGTTGTACCGGTACAGCCATCGGGCTTGTACCGGTAGAGAGCTGCAGACCCCGCGACCCGAGCCTCGGGTTTGCATTTTCGTGGGCCTTGTACCGGTACAAGGGCCCGTGTATCGGTACAAGGTGGCAGATTTTGAGCAGTTTGATACTGCAGGGGGTTTTTCGCGATTGTAGCCTATCTACATCAGCCCCCACGCCCTTGGGGACTCTCCCTGAGCTGAGTAACAGGAGAAGAAGGTAAGGGCTTCCTCTCTTCCCCCCTTTTGATTTACTCCTTTTTGCTTGGATTTAGGAAGCTTTTACTCTCTTTTTGCTTCTAGGCATTTCTACCTTTGAGAGGCTTGGGGCTTGGTTTTGAGCTTGGTAGAGGAACAATCTTAGAAGTTGTGACTTTGAGCTTGGATTAAAGCTTCTAAGAGGTAAGCAAGTTGTTCCTCCCTTAGATTTTGGTTTGATGTTTTATAGTAGATGAAACCCTAGATTGTGATATTAGGGTTTATTTGGGTATTTTGAATCTAGGACTTTTGAAGCTAGATTGAGTGGATTAGAGGCTCCTTTTGGTTGGATTGGAAGGCTCTAGCTTCTCTTTGGAGCTTTAGAGGAATTTTGCACTAGAGGTGAGTTTTCCTCACCTATGTTTCGAATAGCTTTAATGATTGAGCTAGGTATTGTTCGTTTGGCTCGTATGACACTTGTTTTATACCTCTAGCCCCGTTTGGTTGGGGGTTAAGGGGTGAATAACCCTTAACCCCAATTTATACCCAAACACCATGAAAAAAGGGTGGGGTTACTAACCCCACCCCCTTCCAACTTAACCCGCACGCATCCGAGCTCTCACCTTTTTTTTCTTTATCAATCATTAACCCCACTCCTCACTCCCAACTTTAACCCCCACGCATCCCGAGCCCTCACCTTTTTTCTTATTTATCAATCATTATCTTTTATCCCACCTACTCCAACCAAACACAAAAATTTTAACACCACTTTAACCTGAACTAACCCTACTCCTGGTATAGCTACTTTTTCCTTAACCCGCGAACCAAACGAGCCTAGGGTACTAGAGAACTAGAGACACCTCGTTGGAGCGAACGAGGAGTTTCAGTTGTCATCGATGTGGGTTGGCTTCATGGAAATGGAGCGAAATGGCCCTATACTCTTTCTATTGTTGTAAAATATTTTTAAATTCATTTCTATGCTAAATGGAATTTATATGAATTTTTAGAGCACTTTAAAATGCATGCCTTGTGTATTATGAAATTTCACTATATAGTAGAGCTATATGAGTAGAATGCATGCATACGGAAAAGTGTTTATTTTGAAGTGAAAATACATCTCTTATAAGGATTATGACTTGGAATATGTTACTTTGGAACATGTTGCCATACTTTGACATAGAGAACAAAGTGTCATCAAGGGGCACTTGAAACTAGTAAACTATTAAACTGCCAACATAGAGACATATTGGTAGGCCACTACATATCTGCTATATTCCATGTTAGAGACATGATGACATAGAGATAGGCATTGAGATACTTGATATATTCCATGTTGTTAGACATGAGACTTGGTACTTGAGACAGATCATTGCTTGCTTGTCATTGTGCTCATTTCGCACATGCTTGTGAGGGTCGCTCCCTACAAGCTGCATCCTCCGAGATAGCCATCGCGACATATGCTCGCCGTGCGGATTGGGCGCCGAAGTGGATTGCCGTGTGGGAGGCTCATCCCTAGAGTGGGGATGTTGACTACCACGGGGCCATTAGGCACGGCGCAGGCCAGACAGCCTTCGGGTGGGTCTTATATAATTGGGACTTGGTGACAGAACATGCTACGTGAACTTTATAACTGTTAAAGTGGACTTGGACTAGAATAGTAAACAAGGATATCTTTACTATTACATTGTGGACTTTGGGAAGTTGTATAATCATGCTTTACATGTTGGGTGTTCATGTGCATATAGCTAGTAGTTGCTTTCTTACTTATGCAAATCATGCTAAGTAGAGATATCATGATTATTGGGTACTCGTTCATTTATTTACTTACAGTGCATTTATCGCTTTTGTTATAGTTATACACTGACCCTCTTTTATAGTTTCGGGCCTAGTGGTGCATTTCACTGAAGTCAGTAATTGCCCACTGGGAACTATTATTTAATAGTTCTCACGCCCCTGTTTCTATGTTTCCTTTTCAGAGCCTTCGGCACCGGCGGAGGCACGGGATCGCGGCAAGCTAGCTCGCGGAGAGTTCTTTTGCGCTAGGTGGTTACTCCTCCATTTTATATTTTGAGAGAGAGGAAGAGGTTTTGTACCATGTATAGAGAGACCACCTTGTACTTCACTTAGCACTTGTTATGGAATCCCTATTGTACTTATTCTATGTTTTATTTAGTGAATTTTCAGCTTTATGTCATTTTCTTGTTATAGAACTAGTTATACAATGCTCTGATATCACTAGATCTCTTGTATTATTGTTTCATCTATCGAAATTTTAGTAGACGCCTTATATGTTTTAGACGTATGGCGGGTTTGGACACGTGCCGGGTAGGCTTCCGCTGAGCCCCGGGGCGTGACAATCCCTTAGAAAATGCCTTGTGGACAAAAACTTAGCAAAACTAAGTATCCTCACATGGAGAGGATGTAGATGAGTTCGTTCGAGATGTTTGCCTTAGTTCGTAGGGTATCCTCACTTGGAGAGGATAGATCTAGCTTACGGTCTGTTATTTGGGGTGGTATAGCCATCCATATCCTCACATGGAGAGGATTGTCGTCGAGTACTCCGGAGTGTCGGGCGATAGGGACCACATGGAGGTCCGTAGACAGTTTCAGGTTTGGGGGTACATGGAGCTGAAAGTTTTGGGGTGCCCAAGGATCTATCTAGATTGTATCTATCACCTAGAGGGGGGTGAATAGGTGAACGGCCAAAACCCACAAATCTCGATGCAATAAAAATAAATGCGGAAAATAAAAAGCACACCGAGATTTACGTAGGAAAACTCCAAACTCGGAGTAAAAAACCCACGGGACCACACGCGATAAATAATTCACTAAGAGAAAAGATTACAAGGTGATTACCGACTCCACGGACTCTACCTCTCTTAACCTCCTATGAATCTCGCGCAATCCTCCGGGTTGTCCACGCCCTCACGTTCGAATCCACGAACGCCTCCACTTCGAATCCACGAAGCTTCAATCACGCCGAATCCACGACGCCGTTCATGAAGAATATCATGAATATGGTGATCCTTCGCTTAGGAGTATCGTAGAAAACCAGGGAATAGAACTCCAAGCGAAGCGGAGATCAAATCGACATATTAATATCAAATTCCAATATCTCGATTTGATCTAAAAGAGGCTTTTTCTAAAAAATAGGTTTTAGATGAAATCCGAGCCTCTAGGGTTTCTCAAACATGCATTCTTATGATGCTTGATCAGTTAGAGAACCCCTATAGCTTATTTATAGACTTTAGAATCAAAACGGAGTAGGATTAGAAAGTTTCTTTCCAAAATCAGCACCTTGTACCAGAACAAGGAAAGCTGTCCAGGGTACAGCATGACGGAAGATTTTTCTGCGAAGCTTCTGTACCCTGAACAGGCTGCAGCTTGTACCGAAACAGGGCTTGTACCGGTACAGCCATGATGGTTGTACCGGAACAACCATCAAACTGTTCTGCGGCAAAAACTGATGTCTGTACCGGAACAGAAAATCCTTGTACCGGTACAACAATGCAATTTTCGCTGAAAAT
>NW_017893477.1:54917-68948 GCF_001540865.1 Ananas comosus
CCACCAAGAAGAAGTAGGCCTGTAGAACTGAAGCGAGGATGATGATTCAAGAACAAAGGGGAAGATTTGAACAAAGTAGGGAGAAGTATAAGATTTAGGCCTAATGCATTTTTTGAATGAATTGTTTGCAGGAAATCAAGATTCAACGACTCCTATTGCCGTCTTAAGTCATAGGACTTGTTTTAGGAGTTTTGATTGTAAATTAAGTTTCAAAATTGCGTATTTTGGATTACACGCGGAGGGGTTTCGATGTTTGGTGATGACATTGAACTTCGTTTTTTTTTTAAATTTTGTAGTAATTTTTTATGTTATGTGTGATGTTTTTGTCACGCAAATTGCCAAAGGAGGAGATTGTTAAGTCTTTGTGTGTTGGAAATGTTTGTAAGGCTAACGATTCATCTGAAGAAGTCCGGAGTGGAGGTTATTGAAGATCGATAGAATGGATATGAAGATCATGAATAGGACGCAAAAACATTGCAAAACAATGAACAACTGATGCTTAGGTAGCTGTAAAATCTGTGTTATTGGTGATTCATTTACTTAATTATAGATTTTAGAATGCATGTTTTAAGTTGTATAATTGATCTAGAAAGTTTCTAAAGCTTGTAAACTCAAAACGAATGCTAAAGAAGCAGCTCGAATCAGAAAGAGAAAGTGACGTAAACGACAAAACCTACTATAAAATCAAAATCTAAACGAACAAGAAAATCCGGACATTGATACTGAACTGATACGAATACGAAAAGATCATACAATCAAGAGAGATAAACGAAAGAAAACCGTTAAAAACTGTTTTTCCCCCTCTCGCATCTACTTCCCCCTCTCGTACCTACTTGTCCGTAACTTGACTTCGTCTCCTACTACTCAAGTCACTCTGTGTCCTCGTCACCATCATCATCATCTCCAGCACCAGCTCCAGAACCCCCAGCCTCAGGAGCATCACCAGACGGTGGAATGAGAGGATGTCGTGAAGATGACCACTGATACGAGGCAGGAGATGGAGTAGGTTCCCAAATATCATCATGTCGACACCCCATCTTATCCATCAATCTTTTGATACTTAATTCAAACTTTTTGATGCCAGACTCAACTTTCCTTCCAATGTTGTTCACCTTCTTCTTTAATTTTCGCAAAAAATCCTTAACTGATTCCAATGTCGTCGCTCCCCCCGAACTAGATGAAGTATCATAACTCCCTCGGGATGGAGGCGGAGGAGCAGAGCTAGAAACTGCTCTCGGTAGAGGTGCTGGGCTAGATGCTTCAGGAGGTGCCCCTTTGGTCTGATGGAATGACCTGAGAGTGCTAACAGACTTAGCCCAAGTCACTGAGTCAATAGGCCCAAGGCCAACATCATACTTGTCACAAGATGTATCTACTCTATTTGCTTGAAGAATCCTCGTAATCATAACAGGGAATGGAAGTAGATCCCGTCGAGTGGCACCCTGAATCACGTGTATCATCCTTTGCCAGATCAGAAATGGAATGTTGATGTTCAATCCATGAGCCTGCTCGGGATGACCCAGTAGATATAGCAACACTAATCTCTTCCAGCGGATCCTCTTTGTGCCAATGGTGGGTTGAACATTATAGCTCATAACCAAGGATAGCAAGTGATACTCAGGTAATAAATCCTTGGATTCAATGTAACCATGAGTCATGTAAACACCTGCTTTGCATATAGCTCCAAGAATGATATCCATGTGAGTTGACGCTTGGAATCCTCCTGACGTATAGAGAAGACCTATAGTGTCCACATGCATTCCTAAGATCTCTCCAATATCATAGGGGGTAACTGGAAATCTCTTCTGTCGAACAATAGTCTCAAAAATAAAAATACCTGTTTCATCATCTTCAACAAGTACCTTTCCATTCATATAGAACTCCCGAATGAGTTCTACACAGAAAGGAGCCTTGGCAGGGACCAGTCCAACAGGCTCAATAGGTGCACGCTGTAGCAGTCGTCCAAAATCAGGAACATCCCGAATCAGATCATTGAAGTTCACAAAGCGTCAGCTATGCACGACTTCGATGCAAACAACCTTCGCCGTGCTGGAGGGACATCCGCAGCTTGTTTTGTACGTCCCTCACGAGTACGAGAACCCCCACCATGAGATGATTCGTCAGCTATTCCTTTGCCTTTGTCAAATCGAGCAATAGGTTTTTCAGTTTCTTCCGGGGAGCTCGCCTGATAATCCGGATCAGACCCGGATGCTTCTTCAGTTGTACGTGTCCTTTTAGAAGCCCCATGACGACCTCTACCACCACCACGGCTCCGTCTCCCAGCCATTAGCACCAAAAGCACCAGTACGAGCAAAAACGCCATTTTCCTATATCAAAAGTTGCATACATGAACAAAATTTTTGAAAAATCTGTAAAAATAGCAAAAAAATTTCTAAATACATTAGAATGCATACAAATGCTATTTCTAACCAGATCATGCAAAACATTTCAGCAAAAATCGAACTTTTTGAAAAATCCCGAAATTACATGCATATTAGAGCATAAATCCTATATCAGCGAAAAATAACTTGTTTTGATGTTGTTCAAGTGTTCTACAAGCAAGGTAATAGCCTAAGACACTGATCTATAGCAAAAAATTGCATCAAAAACGGATTAGAACAGATATCAAACCCGAATCCCGCAAAAACAGTGAAAATAGCAAAACCGGGATAAAACTCACAAATTTGATGTTGAAAACTTACAAATCCAAGGGGAGAACGTGCAAATCGGTTGAAGAAGAATAGCTGGAGTTCTCAGGAACAAAAAGTTTCGAAAAAGATTGAGATTTGAGAGAGATCGAAGCGTTATACCCGGTTATAAGCCGCTCGGCCGCAGACCTTGTACGGGAACACGGATTCTTATACCGGTACAAGGACCAAAATGTGAAAAAAATTTTCGAAAAATATACTTTAAAAATCCATCACATTTAAATTAAATTCATATAATTAAGGCTTTTACTCCAAAAATCATTATAATAAAAATAAGATATTATAAAATTTCAAAACACATCGAAACATCAAAATTTCAATATCAAAAATAATTTAATGATTCAAAACCATCAAGATGTAAGTTGATGAAAAATAATTTTTAGAAATTCAACAAAATTGACACCAATTTGTCGCAACACATTCAAAATAGAGATTTAACTCATATGGCACCGGGGGTGGCTCTTTGAGCATCTTTTCAACTTACCACCTTATAACTCCGAAAATTTTAATATTTATAAACTTTTTTCAACCTTTTCGGCTTTTCAATTAATTTCCATGTGGTAGCTTCACACACTTGCCGGACGACCGGAGTGGTAGCTCTTTCCTACATGTGGTGGTAGTTTTCACACTCCTTTTAGGATGTAACTCTTTCCACATCTTTTAAACATAGAGAGTATTCTTTTACCTTTTTTTTTAAATAATTCAAAACTCATCCCTAAAATTAGACATAAATTTTGAAAATAATTTTGACAAATTTTATCAATTAGAGAATATCTCATTCATCATATCCAACACTCACCAACCAAGATGAATTAATTCACCAAAAATCAAATTATTCAAAATTTTGATGAATTAATGCATTTAGAAAATCATATATAATAAATACGTCAAATAATTAACAATGTGAGTAAAAACCGATAATATTTATATGAATTTAACATTAATATGAATTGTGAAGTTAAACACTTTCACCGTTTAAAAAAAATTCTCTTCTCTCAAAATCGATGGATTCCATCATCTCTTTTTCTGATAAATATTTTGAATTCTCTAAACATCTTTTTCCTCTAAAATGATTATTAAATAAAACAAAAATTCAATTCCACGCAAAAATCATCAAATCATGTAATTGCAATGAATAAAATTATGTGCAACCAACAATCAAAGCATTACACTAAAGACCAAATGACTAAGAACGTAGGAGCAAGGAAAGATATCACCGTTTCGGATCCAAACTTGTCCGGATCGTTTGGTTTATTGAAAAATTTTTGTCTCGACTTAGCTGTGCCGCGTTTGTTTAGACTTTTGATCAACGTTGGTTTCTTTCGGTTGAAGCTTCGTTGAAGTTTGTCGTTGAGGCTTATGCACGTTTTGCATGAACTTGGCGTGTGCATTAGAAATCCGATTTTTTTGATGTTATCCTTCGAGCTACTTTGATTTCTTTTGTTCCGCGTGGGAAAGTCGATTGTCGATAAGCCGTTTGAGGTTAGACTATTGCCCGATGCAATTTCTTCTTTTCTTATATTTGGGCAATCCTTTAAGTGTTCCTTTCTTGCACATTTATGCGACATCACCTGGTGTTGTGTTTTTTTCTCTTTTCGATAATTGTGGAGTAACTTATAAGTTAATATTGATATCCTCTCACATAATTCGTTCATTATCCTCATCCAAGCTTGCGTTTGACCCCAATCCGATGTCATGATGATCTAATTTCTTTATCCCCGAAGAAAATATTGGTATTGTCGGATTATTATGTAAACGATCTTGGTCGGTCAAGATACTTGATCAGATGTAATGTCCTTGAATGTTGCTTCCAAAAATGCTAATGTCTTTGTCCTTGTATGAGAATTGATCATTGACTCTGCTTCATTAAGCTTCTCCTTGAGGATAGAATTGATTTTTAAAACTTATTTTCCTTTTCTCCTCCGGAGAGCCTTTGTTTAGGTCTTCAACTGTGTTTTCACTACACTCACACTTGCCCAAAGACGACGCCTCCCCTCTTATTATGTTTTTCCAATGTCTTTTGAACTCGATAAAAAGTTGTTGTATGCTTCGTTCTATAGTCGTCGTCATTTTATTCCTCATCGCTTTCGCCATTTGTCGCTAACAAGATAGTCATGCGAGGAACATGAAACATAGAGGTTAGTTGTACATACCACATCCCTCGTAAGTCGTGCCGAGTTCCGTCAAAACGAGCGGAACGCGTAATTAGACGAGTTAAAGTGGACCCTAAGTGCATTGGAGTTCATAAACGGAGCAAAAAGGGACCCGGAGAGCAAATTTGGAAATCTGGCTAAGTCCCAGATTTTGAGCTCTCGGGGACCGGTCCCCATGCGCGTAGCCTGCCAGGAAATCCTGAGGCATCCGGTCCCTGGTGGTGAGACCGGTCCTCGGGAGACCGGTCCCTGACGAGCAGACCGGTCCCTCGCTGCGCAACAGCCGAAAAACTCGAAAATTTGGCTAAGTCCTGGAAAACCCCCGTTCGGGAACCGGTCCCTGGTCGGGGAGACCGGTCCCCGAAGGCGAAAAATGCCCAGTCTGGGCAGTTCATGAGGAAACAAGTGGAGGGACTTAAGTGCAATTGTTACAACACTATATATGGCCCAACCCCTCTCTCCCACAGCCATTTCTCTCCTCCTCTCTCATTTTCTCTCTTTCTCTCTCTAGAACTCCTCTAGAACTTGGAGAAGAAGAGGAAGAACTTGGAGAAGAAGGTGGATTTTGGTGCCTTGGAGGTTCTAGGAGCTCTCCAACAAGAAGGATCTTGGTGGAGCTTGGACTAGAGGTAAGTTTTGTAAGGTTTTCCTCTAGGGTTTGGGTTTTGGTTAAGAGAATTGGAGCTTTGTGCTCCTTAGAGGTTTTAGAAGCTCTTTTGAGCCATGAATACCATGGAACCCATGAGAGCTCAAGGTGCTCTCATGGTGAAACCTTGGAAGTGATGTATGGAGCCCTAGGGTTGGTACCAAAGGTCTAGAAACCTTACTAGGATGCTTCTTAGATGATCCTAAGCTATTCTTTGCTTAGGGTTGGGATCGATTCATGGGAAAACCCTAAATGGCAACATTAGGGCTTGAATTTGGGGTTTTTGCCCTAGGATTTTTCGGGGACAAATTGACCCCGTAGAAACCCAATTGGGGGTGCCCAAAACACGTTGGACAACTTCGTTTAATATTTCGAAAATGCTAGAGTGTAGTTCATGTACAAAAAGGCCTAATACGGCACTATTTGATTATAGGGCGCGGAATCGGCTTCCGTATCGTGCGTGGGCCTTAATATTCTACACCCACACGACTCATAGAGGTGGGGGGTGCACGCCGAAATCGTTGGATTCCCCTCTATGTCTGTTTCTCTATTTTTGAGCATATATATATATATATCCATTCATGCATAGTAGGGTAGCTACATGTGGAACTTGGTTTAACTTCATTTTTATGCTTCTAACGTAGTTGAACATAGAGAATGATAGGACCAAAACGGACATGTGTGATTGGACCCTCGAGATGTGTGAATGTAAGAATGGACTTGGACATTAGAAAATAAGGGTGTCATTGACATAGAAACAAGAATTGCATTGAGAGATGACCGTTGAAAATAGTTTGACCCATAGTGACATGGTCGAAGATAAGGCCTTGAAAGTGGCAAAAAAATAAATAGGTAGAGACCTATCGTGATATTGGCATTGTGACTAGTGGCTATGAATCCTCAAGTTGAGGATTAGATCGACACTCACCTTTCGTCTTGGCTTGAGGGAGGTCGCTCCCCCTCGAGCGGTGCGCTCCGGAGTTGGTCACCACTGGGCGTGGTAAAGTCCCACCAGTTGACGGTCCCTAGGGAGGTTCGAGTCCCCCGTTATTAAGGGATTTTGGGTTGTGAGTTATTGGGGTTAACAGAGTTAACCGGCAAGATTGGGTAAGAGCCAAAGTTTGATCATGATTGGAGCATGCATGCATTTCTATTTTTGTATTGAAATTGTATATCTACTGACTCTTTCTTGCAGGCATGGTATTAGTTGCATTAGTAATGGTTCCTTTTCTTCCCTTGAAATACTTATGCCTGGATAGACCTAGTGGGTAAGTCGGCGAGGTCGGATGCCGAGCCCACTGGGAACTTCGTTGTAGTTCTCACACCGACTACCTACAGGTCCTGCACATGAGCGGGGCGGAGGACGAGGCAAGGGTTTGGCGCGTATTAGCGGCCACCGGGACTTTACTGCATTTGTAGTCATATTCCTTTTTTATACATGTATCAACTTTATTTGTTGATTTAGGTATTTGTATAAGTGAAAACAATCATGGTTATTTGGTGATGAGCTAAATGTAAAAGATATAATGGCTTAATGGAATGTTAATAGTATTATTAACTGAATTTTGTCAAAAAATCAAATTATATGTGTGTTGTATAATTTAGCTTAGAGCTTTCGCTTTCGTTTTGACCTTGCCCTCGAGTACCCTGTGTATTATATATGCAATTCTCTTGTTAATGAATATTACTTATATGTGTTTGTTAGAGCGGCGCAGGAGGCCTCTGTCTGTTCTGCGTTCTGTTGACGTGAACCCGAACCGACCAAAATTGGTGGGATTGACGGGCGAGTGCATAGTAGCAATAGAGGATAAACACCAAGTTCGATGAAGGAGTATTAGCAAATAAAGGCAATTTTATCATTGTTTTTCTTCGTCACTGGCGATGATTCACTAGAGAATCACCCAATCTTTTGCTTGCATAGCCTTCGATTATAAACTTTCTTTGAAGGACAAGTCCGTTCGCGATGTGGCCGTAGCCTTGACTTGTGCATTGCGATTCCGCTCAAATACATCTTTTCTTTTTGAAGCCTTTGCACGCTTCTTCTCCTTAGATGGAGATGAGAAGATTAGACGAATGGAACCTTTGTGCCGATCTATTCTTCTTTCGAAAATGTTCCGACGAAACTTTCTTCGTAAGAACGTCCATATTGTTGTCGAAGTCCGCATTGATTAAATGTCGTCGAATACTCTCGAGTCTGTCCCTTTCCTTTTGTAGATTTCAATGCATACACGTTGCTTTAGAAGGAAGATTGGAAAAGATGATTTAGTGTAGAAAGGTCATTTCGTAAGTTTGTAGAGCACTACTAATTCCTCGATTTCATCTCGTTCGGAATGGCTTGACCGTTTCGATCGCGGCTACTTTAGCCCGAAAACGTTCCGGAAGAGTTCGAGGAATTTTACGAACAACTTTAGCATCCGGGATCTTCTCTCCCAAATTAGCACATGTGTTAATAATATCTTGAAGTCTAGTATAGTAATCGGTGAAAGATTCATGCTCCTCCATACGAATAGAATCAAATTGACTAGTCAACATTTGGAGCTTTTGAATTTTTACTAAACTAGTACCTTCATGTGTAATTTGTAGAGTGTCCCAAATTTTCTTGGCCGTTTCGCATGCCGAAACCCGAGTAAACTCCGTTTGCGATAAAGCATTGAATAAAGCGTTAATTCCTTTACCGTTAAACGAAGATGACTCGTTTTCATCTTTCGTCCATTTGTTCCGTAGTTTAGGAATGGTAGCGTTATCGACAACTTCAGTAGGGTGCTCCCAACCGAATTCAATTGCTTTCCAAACTCGCTCATCGATTGCAATTAGAAAAGCTCTCATGCGAACTTTCCAATAGGCATAATTCGTGCCATCGAAGAGTGGTGGTAGATTAACGTTACCACCTTCGGCCATTAGATATCAATATATCTAGATCCTGCTCTGATACCAATTGAAAGTTTTGGGGTGCCTAAGGATCTATCTAGATTGTATCTATCACCTAGTGGGGGGTGAATAGGTGAACGGCCAAAACCCACAAATCTCGATGCAATAAAAATAAATGCGAAAAATAAAAAGCACACCGAGATTTACGGGGGAAAACTCCAAACTCGGAGTAAAAAACCCACGGGACCACACGCGATAAACAATTCACTAAGAGAAAAGATTACAAGGTGATTACCGACTCCACGGACTCTACCTCTCTTAACCTTCTATGAATCTCGCGCAATCCTCCGGGTTGTCCACGCCCTCACGTTCGAATCTACGAACGCTTCCACTTCGAATCCACGAAGCTTCAATCACGCCGAATCCACGACGCCACTCGAATCCACGAGCCCACGATCCGAATCCATGAACCGCCTTCGTTCACGCCGAATCCACGACGCCGTTCATGAAGAATATCATGAATATGGTGATCCTTCGCTTAGGAGTATCGTAGAAAATCAGGGAATAGAACTCCAAGTGAAGCGGAGATCAAATCGACATATTAATATCAAATTCCAATATGTCGATTTGATCTAAAAGAGGCTTTTTGTAGAAAATAGGTTTTAGATGAAATCCGAGCCTCTAGGGTTTCTCAAACATGTATTCTTATGATGCTTGATCAGTTAGAGAACCCCTATAGCTTATTTATAGACTTTAGAATCAAAACGGAGTAGGATTAGAAAGTTTCTTTCCAAAATCAGCATCTTGTACCGGAACAAGGAAAGCTGTCCAGAGTACAGCATGACGGAAGATTTTTCTGCAAAGCTTCTGTACCCTGAACAGGCTGCAGGTTGTACCGGAACAGGGCTTGCACCGGTACAGCCATGATGGTTGTACCGGAACAACCATCAAACTGTTCTGCGGCAAAAACTGATGTCTGTACCGGAACAGAAAATCCTTGTACCGGTACACCAATGCAAATTTCGCTGAAAATTCATTGTTTCGCGTTTTACAAATTTCGTCGTAGCGGGGAGCCTGGCGACGATCGGGTCCTCCTCGCTGAGTAGACTGGCCACGTCCTCGTGACTTGCTCCGGCTCCTGGGGTGCCTCGGCGGCCTCCGTGAGTGCGTCTGACTCGCACCCTCAGCCGCAGGCCTCTTCCTCTTTCCTTTCTCCGAGCTCTCGCGCCGCTCCTGCAAATTCGCCGCTCCTGCCTCCACTATCAATGCTCGATCCACAACCTCCCGATAGGTCTGGAGGTTGGAAGACTGCACCAACCGGAAGATAGAAGGCCGCAAACCACGCTCAAAAACGCGGGCCTTGTCCTCATCATCCCTCACAACGAACGGTACACAGTAAAGTAGCCGGGAGAACTCCCTCTCGTACTCGGCCACTGTCCGCTCGTCCTGGCGCAAGCTGCGCAAATCCTGCTCCATCTTCCTCTTGACGCTGGTCGAGAAGTAGTGAGCCAGAAGAAGCTCCTTGAACCTCGTCCAAGTGATCGCCGCCAAGTCGGTGTTGGGGTTGTCCTAGATATCCAACCACCAACGGTAGGCCTCGCCGTTGAGAAAGTGGGTGGCGAGCCAAACTCTGTCCCGCTTCTCCACAAAGGTGTCTCGAAAAAGTCTTCTCCATGTGCATCAACCACTTCTTAACAATCCAGTGGTCGACGTTCTCACCATTAAACGCCCTCGAGCCACACCTCCTGAACTCACTGAGGCGATCCATGAGCTGATCCCACTCGGCTCCCTCGGCCATCATGGGGAATGCCGCCCCTGTCGCCGGTCTCTGAACTGGTAGTGCTGCAGCTACCTCCTCCTGAGGTGCGATCGCCGGTGCCGCACGTGAAGAACTGGGCGCGGGGGACGCCCTCGGTGCGACGTCCACCACGAGTGCTGGCGGTGTGGGACCCTGGGTCTCCCTCGAAGCTGCCGCCTGCTGAAGTAGGAGGTCCTCAAGATGCTTCATCCGCGCCTCCTGCCGCTGAGCCACCTCAGCCTGTCGCTGCGCCGCTGCCGTCTGCTGCGCCAACAGATCAGTGAGAATCGCAAGCTGGGTCCTCAAGTCACGGACCTCACTAGATCCGAAAGTAGCAGAGGTCTCGACCTCCTCGGGGTGTGCTGCATCATCCGCCCCGACAGACTGGGAGCGTGTAACCAGCATCGTCACTACAAAACATAAAAGCGTAAGTTAGTAACCCACGCTATCGCATCCCCACTCCAATAGATAAAACCAAAATCATGCGAAAGTAGGGAAGTGTCCTTCACTACTAACTCCCGATGTTACGTTGTCGGCCGCCAACGTAACCCTCCGCGAAGTTAGAAGCCATACACTCCGATGGAACTCTAACTTTTTAGAGTTATCATAAACCCAATCATAATACTTTCGCTAACAATTCAATTAGACCTCGTCTCTCACGAGCCTAATTTCTATAGTCCAACCGGCCTAAGGTTTGCTAGATCCACTAAGACTCAAACCTGGCTCTGATACCAAATTAATCTGTCACGCCCCGGGACCGGCAGAGGCCCTCCCGGGAGCGCGCCCAGACCCGTCATATGTCTACACATACCAGGCGTCTACAATAAAAGCGGAAGTAAAATCAAGAAATAATCTACAACTAAAGATATCAGAGCAAGTGTGATTCTATCATCTACAAAGAGAGAGTACAAGGATCACAACTAAACCATAGAAGTAAAACATAAGGTAATACAATATCTGTCCAAAAAGTACACAAAAGGGGTGGTCTCTAGTACACTGGTACAGCTCTCAACCTCTTCAAAATAAAAACACCGAGAGGTAGACCACCTAGCTACTCGTCACTCGCTGAAGAGCTAGCTCGAAGCCACGCCCTGCCCTCGGTCCCTAGCCTTTCCCGGCGTGGAAGGCTCTGAAAGAAAACATAAAACAGAGGGCGTGAGAACTATAATTTATAGTTCCCAGTGGACAATTACTGACCTCAGCTCAATGCACCACTAGGCCCCAAAAGAAAAGGGTAAGTAACGACAATAATGATAAGCAATAAAGAGCGAGTATAAGAACTGCGGAAAGAAAGCATAAATGAAACGCTATACTACTATGTCTCAAGTAAGCATGATGTCATGGTGATGTACATCTACGCTATCATAAGGTAACATATCCAATGCATACTAATATGCCTCAACATAATAAATAAGTAAACCTCACAATGCAAAATGTCAATGCATAAGGAGTAAGCTCTATCAAAGCAACCCAGTATACTATGATGCAATGAATGAAACCGACAAGTATACTCTATATATCCCAATGCTATGTCATGAGCATGTCAAGTAATCCAACTACTAAGCCTATCTAGTAGTGATTATTCATTCTCAACACTGTGTCGATTTTCATTTCCAATTAAGGACCTACCAAAGGTAGTCCAGCTTGTGCCGCCTAAGTGCCTGTGGTAGCCCAACATCCCTACTCTTGGAATGTGTCTGTCCCACTCGACCCCGTAGGCTTCTCAATACCGCACGAGCGAACATAAGTCGCGTAGGCTAACTCCGGAGTGCCGGCTTGTAGGGAGCGACCCTCACAAGCATGTGCGAATGAGCACAAATGGCNACCAAAGGTAGTCCAACTTGTGCCGCCTAAGTGCCTGTGGTAGCCCAACATCCCTACTCTTGGAATGTGTCTGTCCCACTCGACCCCGTAGGCTTCTCAATACCGCACGAGCGAACATAAGTCGCGTAGACTAACTCCGGAGTGCCGGCTTGTAGGGAGTGACCCTCACAAGCATGTGCGAATAAGCACAAATGGCAAGCAAGCATAGTCCAAGTCTCAAGTATCCAATCCTCATGTCTCTAACATGGTATCGTCACTAGCATCCCGAAGATCTAGTTTAAGTCACAAGGTGAAGTTCCAACATAATCCAAATCCCTCAATGGCTCTAACCACTAGGTCCACACATGTCCCGAGCTCAATGTCGCTTGATGACATTAGCTCTCTAATTCACATACATTCTAGTTCGATACCTCTATATGGCAATTTTGTTATCTTTCATATCACAAATAAACCTAGGTTTAAATACATGAATCAAAGCTTATTTTCATTATAAGGAACATGGCCCAACCTGAGAATGCTAAACAATCAACCATAAGCTTCATATGCGACTCTCTACTACATAGAAGTCCAAAATTGCACTATATGTAACATAGGCATTTTAAGTATTCTAAAAATCATAATAAATACATTTAGTATGAATATGCATGCTTTTCCAATTTATGAAACATATATCACCGTATATGAGAATTTCTCATATTATAAGCTAGGTCAAACCCACCGAACCGTCGCGTAGTGCCTCGTTTCGCCGAACGAAGTTGTCCACGAGTCTCAAAATACCCTAAAAGTATCGAGCGAAGATTACGATCAACTATAAGATCAAACATTAATCTAGAAGCAAAAAGGGCCAAAACTCATCTCAAGAGAAGAAATCTCTTCCAAAGCTCCAAAAGAGAGCTAGAACCCTTCCAATCTAGCCTAGAGGAAGGTTCTAATCCAATCAATCTAGCTCCAAAAGCCCTAAATTTAAAATGCCCAAAATCAAACCCTAAATCTCATTCTAGGGTTCCATCTCAAGAAATCCAATAAATCAAGAAATTTAGAGGAGAGAATAGATAGGTTACCTCTTAGAAGCTTCAAATCAAGCTCTAGACTCTCTATGTCCCAAGTTCTCCCTACCACAATGCTCCAAATCCAAGCTCCAAAGGTGGAAAAGCTTCCAAAAGCACAAAGAGAAGGATTAAACCTTAAATCCAAGCCAAAAAGGGGATCAAATCCAAATGGGACAAGGTAGAGCTCCTCTCACCTTCTCCTCCTCTGGTTCCAGCACAAAGAAAGCCCTAAGGGGCGTGGGTGGTGTTATAAGAGATCCACAATCGCAAAAATACCCCTGCAGTTCAAACTGCACGAAATCAGCCCCCTTGTACCGGTACACGGGCCCTTGTACCGGTACAAGCCCCACGAAAATCACAACCCGAGGCTCGGGTTGGTGGGGTAACCGGTCCTGTACCGGTACAAGCCCTCTGTACCAGTACAACCACCAGCCTTGTACTGGTACAACCATCAACCTTGTACCGGTACAAGCCCTGCTGAAGGCTACCCGAAAGCTGACCAAAAATTCGATTTTTCGGGTTTTTGTGCTAGGCTTTAAACCTCACTTCTCGGGATGCGAGCCATAGGTCAGAACATTGTCAACGACCCTCCAGAAAGTCTGGAATTGCTCAGCACATAACCAACCACTCGAACCTCGCAATTTGCAAAGGTCCAGTGTGTTACATTTACCCTACGATCAAAAGCTCACAAAATTGACAGTTTTTAACGGCCGGTATAAGATATTTGCTAGTTTAACGGTGAAAAAGAATTGGAATAGGTTGAATTTTTGATAGAAAATTCTATTCACTACCTAAATAAAGATCAATAACTCCGATCTTAAATTGAAGGATCTGATCATCCATTTTTATGATGCCGTTCGATTTTAACCGTTCATTTTATACCTGCTTGATGGACTTTTTAATGATTTTGAAAAAGCCCAACATCGAAAACAACTTATGAGTACGAAAGGCTCTATACTCATAAGAGCATAGTAGCCCTACTATA
>NW_017893478.1:0-1686 GCF_001540865.1 Ananas comosus
GATGCTATATGAGCCTCCGGAACTTCAAGATGATTTGAGCTATGAAGAGTTTCCGGTAGAGATTTTGGCTCGAGAGGTGCGTAAGCTAAGGAATCGAGAAATTCCCTATGTTAAAGTCCGGTGGAGCAATCACGACGATCGCGAAGCCACTTGGGAACTCGAGGACCAGATGAAAGCGAATCATCCTCACTTGTTTGAGGATTGAGGTAAGAGTTTTGTTCGAGTTAAGTTCAAGTTAAGAGTTGAGTTGTTTCGAGGACGAAACTCCTTTTAAGGGGTGGAGAATGTGAGATATCGAATTCGACGATATTGGCTAACTTTGGCCAAATGGACCAAAGTGGGCGATTGAACGGTTGGGACAAGTTCCTTTTGGTATTCCAACAAGTTTGGAAGAGTAAAAATGAGTTCCAAAGGTGTTGGAATGGTTTTAACATCGATCGGTGCGAAGTAGAGCCGAAACGAAGTGAAAACAGCATTCTGGAGCTCTCGGGTTTGGAGCTGCCAGGCCTTGTACCGGAACAAGGGGGCTTGTACGGGTACAAGCACTGCGCGAACGAGAAACCGAGCCTCGGGTTGGGCTGTCTGCCAGGCCTTGTACCGGTACAAGGAACCCTGTACCGGTACAAGGGACCCGAAAATGTGGATTTGGTTGGAAAAAATTAGTTTTTGAGGGGGCTTTTGCATATTGTTACAATAGAGAACTTAACCCTCTCATCCTCGGCTCTCTCCCCTCCCACTCTCACAGCCTCTCTCTCTCTCTAGCTCTCTCTCTCTCTAACCGGTTGAAGGAGAAAAGAAGGAGAAGAAGAAAAGAGGAAGAAAGAAGAGGAAGAGAAGGAGAGAAAGGAAGGAGAAGATCAAGGAGAAGATCAAGAAGCTCTTCTCCCTCCTCTCCATCAAGCTAAAGTTCATTTTCGAGCAAACCCTAGAGGTAAGCTCTAACCCTAGTTTTGGATTTCTAGGGTTTGAATGGTTTTTGTTGCTTTTATTGGTTCAAATAGAACCTAATGAGCTTAGGGATGATGGATCTAGCTCACATTGAGGCTAGCATCCATGGTTCCCTCACAGATGCTAAACCTAGGTTTTGAAAAGGGTTTTGTTACTTACGAATGGTTCAAATGGAAACCATTAGAACTTAAGAGAAGGTTCAATCTCAAAGTTGGGGCTTGAAACCATGATCTTTCTATTGTTGCTAAACCTAGGGTTAGATTTTGGGGATTTTGCAAATATTAGGGTTTGATCTCTTTTGAGGGGTTAGAAACCTAATTTCTATGCTTATAAACGCGTAGGCGAAGACGGTTCGTCGATCCGACGAGTGGGTACGAAGATATCGCCATTTGAGGTGCTATAGGGTTAAAGCTAACCCAACGAAAATTAAGCGGCGACAAGACTAGCACGAGAACGCGTCTCGGAGTGTTTTTGGCATCACCTAAGGTGGGGGAGTGCCATCCCGAAGTCATCGGGCCACCTTCTATGTCTAAGTTTAATTTGATCTATTTGCATATTGTGCATAAACATATAGGGTTAGAAAATAATTATTGTTGCTTATACTTGCATGCTAGTAGCTCAATATATCTTGCTTGGTTTGTTCATAATCTAGTATGCATGATGATTGTTTGATGAAAACCTAGACCCTATATGTGATGATTGATGCTTATGTTGCTAAAGGACTAGTATGGTTTAACT
>NW_017893478.1:2353-65829 GCF_001540865.1 Ananas comosus
TTTGCCGACAACTTCAAACAGTGCACGGCTAGGGGCACCTTGTCCCGCTCCAAGGTATACAGCTCCTCGAAGAGCGTTTCCATAGAGTCAATCCACATCTCCACGATCCACGGATCGACATTCTCTCCATCATAGACAGGCGGATCAAACCTCTTGCAGGTCATAAGGGCCGCCAAAGCCCGCTCTTTCTCCGCCTCCATTTCCACAGAACCAGGGACCACTGCCCCTGAATCCATCGCCACTCCTGTCGCTACACGGCGCGCTGCTACCAGCGCAGTCGCTACAGCCTGCCGTGCCAACAACTCATGGAGCTCCTTAATCTGCTCCTCCTGTCGCAGCACTATGCCCATGAGGGTACTCATCTGCTAGCAGAGCACCGGGTCTCCACCCGCCTCGGATTGCTCAGGGACATCACCTGTCCCACCCCGTATCGATCTAGACGAAGGTCGCCTACGCGGTGCCATCGCTTCCTGAAACAGGGCAACTCGATCAGTTCTCAACCTTGTAGGTCGAGCACGAAACAATTTAACATTGACTCAAATCGGGCGAAAGTCATGCAAGGGCGTCTATTCTCATCACTCGGTTTCATGTTGTCGTACGCCCAACATGAACACCCTCGGTTGAGAATAAGCCACACCTCGAGTCTACCTCTAATATCCGTCTTAGAGGTTTATCAATTAACCTTTCGCCATAAGGCGCAAGTCCTCGTCTCTCACGAGCCTTATTCTCCAATGGTTTACTATCCTAGGGTCTCCTAGGTCCATCTAAACCATTTTCCATTCTCTACTTTATGCTCTGATACCACCTTCTATCACACCCCGAGCCCCATGCCAATTTGGCCGGGTTCGGACTGCCGACAGCGCCGAACGGATAGGGTTTTCCCTGTATCACGGACAGAGTCTCCCCTATACGGTTCAAGGCTCAACAAACAGTACAATACAAAAGGTTCCAAACAGGAACAGTATTCGTATAATGATTGCATAAGGAAGGTATCACACAACATAACACATCCTATGTTATTACAAGCATTCCCATTAGATTCATTTTTACATCACACTTGCATAATACATTTTATGACTTCCAAATACAATCAAGTTACTACATCATTTATTTACAAGTTTTAGTATATTGTGTTATTTTTCCTTTCCTATACCCCTAGGCTATGCCGACTCGGGGTACCACTATCTCTGGTCTCTGGGGTAGGGCGCTATCTATGGAGCTACGCCCTTGCCTCGCGCAGCCGCGCCGCTCACGTGCGAACCTGTAACACCCCAAAACAACGTGGGGTGAGAATCAACTCCATGGTTTCTAGAGGTACGGCCACCCAAGGGAAAAACTCGACCAGTAGGTCCAAGGGAGGCAAGAACATATTAGTTCAATAGATAGATATGGAATTATAATTTAAATGCAATTAACATATATCATGCTTTGCCTCACAAATGCAATAATGCTATTCCATATGTAATTTATTCAACAATGCAATATGAATATATGCAACACCTAGTAGATCTATTGATTCTACATTTACTTGGTTAGTCTTAGCTCATGTCATTCATCTCTAAGGTGTCTACTACCTTAGGTTCACAATTCGAGTTCAACTGGCTTCTAAGGTCTCTATTACCTTAGCTCTTGCCTCTATCACTAGCTTTCAAGATTTCTACTACCTCTACTAAGCTATCCACCCGACTCGGTCTCGAGTCAATCATCCGCGGATAGTCCGCGCACTGGCTGCACCTCAGCCTGGCTGCCGTCACAACCCACCGCACCTCTTGACTTAGCCATCTGGCGGCGAACTCATCGCATCGAACCCAACAACGACTCAAGTCATGACTTAGCCATCCGGCGACGAACTCATCGCATCATACCCAACAATGGCTCAAGTCGTGACTTAGTCATCTGGCAGCGACCACATCGCCCTTACCCAGCAATGGTTCAAATCAATCTAGGCGGCATCATCCAATAAGCTAAATGAGCGAGGAGAACCACACATACTCATTCTAGCTTTTACCGGGCGAGGAGAACCACACATACCCGTTGGGTCATTATTCTCGTGGCATACCGGGCGAGGAGAACCGCACATATCCGTTGAATCACTGCCGGGCGAGGAGACCCACACATACCCGTAGTTATGATTCTAAATGCCATCTCTTGTATCTTGTCACAAGTTCCACCGCTTTTTTTGCGGTCACAACACTAGGGATTTCGAAATCCATTTCACAACTCAAGAGTTGGTCTCTAACCCTATAGTATCGACCTATCTAGATCCGATGTCCTTTTCACCCTAGGTCCAACTGACTCTAGGTTCATGCCTCTATCACATAACCTAGGTTTACTTTAACTCTAGGTTTAATCCACAACCTATGTTCTTTAACACTAGGTTCGATGCCACTCACCTAGATCTTGACTCTAGGTTCACTTATTCAACTTATGTTTACTAACACTAGGTTCAATGTCATTCATGTTCAACCTATGTTTAATAACACTAGGTTAGATGCCACTCGTGTTCGACCTATGTTTATTAACACTAGGTTCGATGCCACTCGATCTAATATATAGATGTCTACATGCACATTTCAATTAACATAATCCTCTATATGTTAACTTGCATCCATTTAGCATTAGCATTATGTCATTATGCATTTTCCTCAATGTGTCAACATACATATCTCATTGGTAGGCATTAAACATCAAGCATAATAAGATTCGTGTATCTCTATTATCTTATGCAACCTACCACTACATATGCATGCATCAATAGTAAACATTACTCTTAGACATAGAGGCGTCCTAGTCGCTTCGGTAAACACAACCCACTTCGATTCACTCTCCGATTGCTTGTAGTCACTTGCAATCGGCCTCCCGCGGCACCCGTATTCGGCACAGCCAAATCCTGCAGTTGCGCACCAACCGTGCGCCAAATCGCGGCTCCGAAAATTATAGGTCTACGGTTTGCCGCCACGGTGCTCCAGATCCGTTTCCATGATTTTTAGTCGTCGCCTCGGCCCTCCAGGCGGAAACGAAGCTAAATAGTCCGTTTCTTCGATATCTTCACATCGGCTCGACGAATCGTCGAACCGATTTCGCCAACGCGTCAGAATACCTAGCAATTAGGTTTACGGATAGTCAATTAAGATCAAACTCAACTATTTACAAAAACCCCCTTTCGGAGCCCTAGTATGCTACTATTGCAAAATACTCCAAAGAACCCATAATCTCATGGATAAACATGCATTTAGCAACCTAGGGATCATTAGAATACTAAGCATAAAGGATTTAACCAAATCCTAAACTCTTACCGATTTGCGAACGTCGAGTCGGAAGCACCCCGCTCAAACGGGCGCATGAAAGCTCGATCCGTTGCCTCCTACGCGTTCATAACTTCCTTCTCCTCCAAGATCCAAGGTTTGGGAGATGGATCTAGAGAGATAGAGGAGAAACCGCCACCAATATATTACAAGTTTGCCACTCAAACTGGGCATTTTTCGGGCTCAGGGTCCGGATCCGGAAGCCAGGGTCCGGACCCCGTAGGTCCAGAAAATCAGCATTTTCAAACTTAGCCAAAATTTCAGCCTTTTCGCCAATTTTGGTCTGTTTTCGCTCGTTTTCGCTCCGTGAGTCTCCGATTCGTTTCAAATCGAACCGAGACTCTCAAAACATGTTTTCAAGCGTATTTAAACCATCTTTTCATCCACGCCTTTGTCGGATTTAGTCCGTGGTCCAACATAGCCTTTCGCGTCCCGTTTTCGCGCCAACGCGCTCCGAAAATGCCCGAATGCTTCCGAACTTCACCGTAACCTCCCCGGAACTATTCAAATAGCTTTCCAACCAAATGTACACCGTAACTTCATAATTTTAGAAGTCCGGTACCTTACAGGTTTGGTTCATGAATTTGGTTCATGGTTCATGAACTTGATTCATGAACTTGGTTTATGCTTCATGAGGTTGGGTATGTGGGATTTGGTTCATGAACTTGGATATGGTTCGTGGTGTTTGTTTCATGGGCTTGGGTTTTTGATTTTTAGATCATGGTTCACGAACTTTGTTCATTTAGTTCATGGATATGAGATTTGGCGTATGGTTCATAGATTTGGTTTATGGACTTGGTTCATGGTTCATGAACTTGGTTCATGGTTTATGAGGTTGGGTATATGGTTCATGAGCTTTGAGATTTGGTTCATGGTCTATAGGATTTGGTTCATGAACTTGGGTATGGTTCGTGGATTTGGTTTATGGTTCATGGGTATGGTTCATGAGGTTGGGTATGTGGGATTTGGTTCATGATTCAAGGAATTTGGTTCATGAACTTGGGTTTCTGATTTTTGGATCATGGTTCGCGAACTTGGTTCATTTGGTTCATGAACTTGATTTATAGTTCATGAGATTTTGGTATGGTTTGGTTCATGAGATTTGGTGTATGGGATTTGTTTCATGAACTTGGATGCGATTCATAGATTTGGTATGTGAACTTGGGTTTCTGATTTTTGGATCTTGGTTCATTTGGTTCATGGATTTGGGTTTTTGATTCTTGAACTTGGGTTTCGATTTGGTTCATGACTCAAGGAATTTGGGTTTTTGATTCTTGAACTTGGGTTTCAATTTGGTTCATGATTCAAGGAATTTGGGTTCATGAGTCTAAGTTGGAAGTTGGGTTCGGGTTGTATTTGTGGTTCGGATTGGATTTGAGTTTGGATTTATTTGTAGACTGGATTGGATTTGAGTTTGGGTCTTTATTTGTGCACTTGATCGGATTTGGGTTTAGATTTTTATGTGGACTTGATTTGGGTTTTGGGTTTAGGTTTGGATTTGGGTTTTGGGTTTAGGTTTGGATTTTTATCTGGACTTGGTTTCAGTTTGGGTTTGATTTGGGTTGTATTTGTAGACTTGATTTGGATTTGAGTTTGATTTGGGTTGGGTTTTGTAATATACCAGATTTTGGTATAAAAATAATAATAAATAAAAATAGTGTGAGAAACTATTTTTATTAGATTTATAGAGGTAAAACATAAGTCAGAATTGACTTGTGCTGAAATCGGAATGAAAACAGAAGATCTAGAATTTTCTGTTGGAGACGGGACAGAAAAATAAGCAGAAAATGCACAGTCTCAGAAAATTATGAAAATTGGCGGAGATGTCAGAAATATTTTTATGAGGCTAGATTTAAGGTTTCATATTTTTCTGACACCCATAGAGTGAGAAATAAAATCCGAAAGCTATCTGATAAAGATTGCAGTTCGGTACAGTTTTCAGTGACCAAATGGGGTCGAAACTGAACCAGTGATCGTCAGCTTGTTAAGTTAAGTAAAACCGAACATGACTGTCAAGTTTGAGCTCAAACGGAGATTCAGGGAGCTCCGGCGAAAGTTATCAGATTTTAAGCTGCCTGGAGGTGAATAGTGTTGGGGTGTAATTAAATAGAAGCATGATGCTTCTTCTTCCTCCTTCAGCCGTGCACACCCACACACACCTCACGCACACATGGAGAGAGGAGAGAAACTCTCCTTTCTCTCTCTAGAGATCTCTCTCATTTCTCTATATCTCTCGCTCAAATTCGCGGGGTTGGTGGAGAATATGCTTGCGAACGCGTTGGAGGCGACGGATTGAGCTTTCGTGCGCCCGTTGGAGCGGTGTGTTGTCGTCGCGGCGTTCACATTGAGGTAAGCTTTTAGGATTTGGCTTAATCCTTAGCTTTAAGTATTCTAATAGCCTCTAATGAGCTTTGTTAGCATGTTGATCCATTTAATTTTGGATTATTTTGAGGTTAATAGCATATTAGGGCTCCGAATGGGGTTTTGTAAAATGTAAGGGTTTGATCTAAATTGACCCTATATAAACCTAATTGCTAGGTAAACGAACGCGTTGGCGAAGACGGTTCGGCAATCCGACGAGCCGTTGCGAAGTTATTAAAGAAACGGACGTTTAGGCTTCGGGTCCGCCGGGAGGGCCGAGGCGATATCGTAAATTCATGAAAATGGATTTGAAGCTTCGTGGCACATAACCGAAGACCTTTAATTTTCGGATCGTGAATTGGAGGCCGTTCGGGTGGTCGCGTGAGAGATCGGGCCAAACCGGGTTACGGGTGCCGCGGGAGGCCGATTGCAAGTGTCGACAAGCAATCGGAATGCGAAATGAGGTGGGTTGTGCTCACCGAAGCGATTAGGTCGCTTTCCATGCTAAAGTGTAGTATGTTTACTATTGACGCATGATAAAGTATGCTATTTAAGAATGCATGATAAAGATTAAAGTATGCTATTTGAGAATGCATGATAAAGTATGCTAATTAAGAATGCATGATAAAGATAGATGCCAAATGAATGCATGAGTTGATGTTAATTTATATGTGCATATTATAGAAATGCTAAATAGATGTCAAATGAAAGTATGAGATTTGTACTAACCGAGAATGCATGTAGTAAATGTTAACGAATGCATAAAATGCTAAGTAATGACTACCAATGGATGACAAAATATATGCATGTTGAACATAGATCGAGTGGCATTCGAAATGGTAAAGTGGACACTAGAGTTAGTGTGGGACATCAAAGAATAAATGTGATGTAAAGAACAATGATAATGGCTAAAGATAATGTAAAACAATGTGATGATAATAATGTAATGTTGCATGATGTGAGTACACGTGCTTATTAGAATGATTAAGAATCTAAATAATCTATGTGTATGCATGAGATGTAATGTGAGAACCTAATGATAATGGCTTGAGACAAGGCAAAGCAATGTGATGTAAAGAATAATGATAATGGCTAAAGACAATGTAATGTAATGTGGCATAAAGAACGTGTAAAGTTAAAGAATGTGAAAGCTAAAGATAGCTTAAAGTAAAGGAATGTGAAAAACGTGATTGCTAGAGTTAGCAAAAGTAAAAGAGATGTAAAGAACAATGATTGCTAGAGTGGCAACATAAAGTGATGTAAAGAACACTAGAGTTAGTGTAAAACCATGATCCAACTACATATCCTTAGAGTTAAGGATTGATCATACTTGCTATGAGTTCCGTGCTCGAGGGCGGTCGCTCCCCCTCGGGCGATGCGCTCCGGAGTTTGGCATCCGGGTTGGAGTAGACCCGTAAGGACGGTCCTAGCTGGTGAGTTCCTGCGATGATGGACTTAATGTGAAGCAAGTTAATGTGGCGAAACCCCCGGGTTAGCCGTGAGATTAAAGAACAAAGAACAAAAAGGAATCATGAATTGGAAAGTGGATCTTGTATTCATTATGAATTGACTCAAGACCGAGTCGAGTGGCATAGTTGGCTAGGGTAAAGGTAACCCTGTGAAAGAATGACAATTGAGAAAGAATGACAATTGAGAAACGTTTGTTAATGTTATAAAGAATGGCAAATGTGTATAATGCGCCTAAGGTGCGAGTGCCCTTAGCAAAGAATAAAGAATAAAGAATAAAGAATAAAGAATAAAGAATAAAGAATAAAGAATAAAGAATAAAGAATAAAGAATAAAGAATAAAGAATAAAGAATAAAGAATAAAGAATAAAGAATAAAGAATAAAGAATAAAGAATAAAGAATAAAGAATAAAGAATAAAGAATAAAGAATAAAGAATAAAGAATAAAGAATAAAGAATAAAGAATAAAGAATAAAGAATAAAGAATAAAGAATAAAGAATAAAGAATAAAGAATAAAGAATAAAGAATAAAGAATAAAGAATAAAGAATAAAGAATAAAGAATAAAGAATAAAGAATAAAGAATAAAGAATAAAGAATAAAGAATAAAGAATAAAGAATAAAGAATAAAGAATAAAGAATAAAGAATAAAGAATAAAGAATAAAGAATAAAGAATAAAGAATAAAGAATAAAGAATAAAGAATAAAGAATAAAGAATAAAGAATAAAGAATAAAGAATAAAGAATAAAGAATAAAGAATAAAGAATAAAGAATAAAGATTAAAGAATAAAGAATGGCTAATGATAAAGAATTGCATATTCTAAAGAAAGGCTAATGGTAAAGAATGACTAAGAGTTGCATAATTTGCATATTTGTGAGGCATGAACATGTATTGCATGATGTTATATATATATATATCTGTTGGACTAACATGTTGCAGTGCCTCCTTTGGACCTGGTGGGTTGAGCTTTTCACTTGGGTGGCTGTACCCACTGACGACTATGGACAATAGTCTCACCCCCGTGTTGTTGTTTTTGGGGGTACAGGTTCACACGCGAGCGGCGCGGCGGCGCGAGGAAAGGGCGTAGCTCCGTAGTTAGCGCCCTACCACAGAGACCAGATAGCAACACCCTGAGTCGGCTTCTTAGGGGTATAAGAAAAGAAAAGAAAAGAAAAGAATCGATGTTGTAATGTTATGTTTAGAAATCGATTGTATATTTGGAAGTTGAGAATCAATGTAATGAAAAATGCGATGTAAAATGATGAGATGAATGATTGTAATAATATAGGATGTGTTATGTTGTTTGATACCTTCCTTATGCAATCGTTGTTGATAATTGTTCCTGTTTGGAACCTCTTGTAATTGTATTGACTGCGATGCCTTGAACGTACAGGGGAGACTCTGTCCGCGTGCAGGGGAAACCCTGTCCGTTCGGCGGTCTGTTGGCGTGCCCGAATCCGACCAAAGAGGCGGGCTCGGGGGCGTGACAGGTTTGGATTTTTATGTGGACTGGATTTGATTTGGGTCCTTATGTGGACTTGGTTTGGGTTGGGTTTAGATTTTTATTTGGACTGGATTTGATTTGGGTCCTTATGTGGACTTGGTTTGGGTTGGGTTTGGATTTTCATGTGGACTGGATTTGATTTGGGTCCTTATGTGGACTTGGTTTGGGTTGGGTTTAGATTTTTATTTGGACTGGATTTGATTTGGGTCCTTATGTGGACTTGGTTTGGGTTGGGTTTGGATTTTCATGTGGACTGGATTTGATTTGGGTCCTTATGTGGACTTGGTTTGGGTTGGGTTTGGATTTTCATGTGGACTGGATTTGATTTGGGTCCTTATGTGGACTTGGTTTGGGTTGGGTTTGGATTTTCATGTGGACTGGATTTGATTTGGGTCCTTATGTGGACTTGGTTTGGGTTGGGTTTGGATTTTCATGTGGACTGGATTTGATTTGGGTCCTTATGTGGACTTGGTTTGGGTTGGGTTTGGATTTTCATGTGGACTGGATTTGATTTGGGTCCTTATGTGGACTTGGTTTGGGTTGGGTTTGGATTTTTATTTGGACTGGATTTGATTTGGGTCCTTATGTGGACTTTGTTTGGGTTGGGTTTGGATTTTCGTGTGGACTGGATTTGATTTGGGTCCTTATGTGGACTTGGTTTGGGTTGGGTTTGGATTTTTATGTGGACTGGATTTGATTTGGGTCCGAAGCAATCCCTTTTTTTTTTTTTTTGATTTTGCAATTCGATTTGGGGTCCGAAGGAATCTCCTTTTGATTTTGCAATTTGATTTGAGGTCCGAAGAAATCTCCTTTTGATTTTGCAATTTGATTTGGGGTTCGAAGAAATCCTCTTTTAATTTTGCAATTTGATTTGGGGTCCGAAGAAATCCCTTTTTGATTTTGCAATTTGATTTAGGGTCCGAAGAAATCCCCTTTTAATTTTGCAATTTGATTTGGGGTCCGAAGAAATCCCCTTTTGATTTTGCAATTTGATTTGGGGTCCGAATAAATCCCCATTTAATTTTGCAATTTGATTTGGGGTCCGAAGAAATCTCCGTTTAATTGATTGCGATTTGGATTGAATTTGATCCGGTTTGAGATTTTTTTTTTTAGATTAATTCGATGTTCTCTAAAGGGATCGAAGGGTCCGAAGAAACGGGGAATCTTTGATTCCCCTCCCCTCTTCTTTCGAAAATACCAAATCGACGATACTGGAGATGACGATGGTGAAGATGATGACGGTGGCGCGGATCTGTTCGGCCGGCGAATTTGGTTTGATATTTTCAAAATAGATTGAAGGGTCCGAAGAAACGAGGAATCTTTGATTCTCCTTCCTTCTTCTTTCGAAGATACCAAATCGGCGATACTGGAGGTGGTCGCGGCAATGTAGATGATGACGGTGGCGCGGATCTATTCAGCCGGCGAATTTGGTTTGATATTTTCAAAAGAGATTGAAGGGTCCAAAGAAACGGGGAATCTTTGATTCCCCTCCCCTCTTCTTTCGAAAATACCAAACTGGCGATGCTGGAGGTGGTCGCGACAATGTAGATCACCCATTCCATTAATTAACAGCTTCGAATGGGGTATTGAAAGGTCCGAAGAAACGGGAAGCCATTGGCTCCCTTCCACTCTCCCATCGACACCGTTTAGATGGTATGAATGACTATAGTAGCAGGACCTCAAAAAAAGAAAAAAAAGAAGAGGGAGAAAAAAATCTTTTATTATTATTATTATTATTTTTATATGTTTTATTATATTTTCTTCTTTCTTTTTTTTTCTTTTCTTTTTTTTTTTATCATTACCTGTTGATCAGATGACGGATCGGATGAAGCGGCTTGGCGATCTCTCCTCCTTGATCAGATGACGGATTGGATGAAGCGGTTCGGCGATCTCTTCTCCTTGATCAGATGGCGGATCGGATGAAGCGGCTCGGCTATCTCTCATCCTTTGGATTTTTTTGGTACATAGGAACACGTGTAGTAAGGGTGGAAATAATATTATCTCTCATCTTTTTATCGTAATCTCTCTGTATCGTTATCATCTCTCTATCTATTTGTTCTCTCTCCCTTTTTTTGTATCGTCCCCCGTATTGATTCTTATTCTCCTATTTATAATAGGAAGGGTGGCGAGAGATATTTTGAGGAGTCGGTTAAGAATTCGAAATTCAAAATCTAATTTTGAATCGGTTGTTGTGGTTGGTTTGAAGGGATTCAAAATTCGAAATTGAATTTTGAATGGGTGGTTGGAAGATATTTTGGGAGTTGGTTGGGAATTCGAAATTCGAAATCGAATTTTGAATGGGTTGTTGGATGGTTGGAAGATATTTTGGGAGTTTGTTGGGAATTCGAAATTCGAAATCGAATTTTGAATGGGTTGTTGGATGGTTGGAAGATATTTTGGGAGTTTGTTGGGAATTCGAAATTCGAAATCGAATTTTGAATAGGTTGTTGGATGGTTGAAGGATATTTTGGGAATTGGTTGAGGATTCGAAATTCGAAATCGAATTTTGAATGAGTTGTTGGGTGGTTAGGTATTCAAAATTCAAATGGATGTTGATTGGGGATTCGAAATTCGAAATTGAATTTTGAATAGGTTGTGGGATGGATAGGTTTTCAAAATTCGAGTGGATGTTGGTTGAGAGATATTTTGGGAGTTGGTTCGAAATTCGGAATCGAATTTCGAATAGGGTTGTTAGGATAGCAGATATTTTCTAGTTGGTTGGGGGTTTAAAAATTTAAAATCGAATTTGAATTCAAAATTAAATTTTTAAACGTGGGTGAAAATATAGGCCGTGATCCCATGAATTGGACTGAAATTGTGCCCATTTTGATGAAACTTGTTGGGCACAAATATTCATTGGGCTAAGATAAGGCCCGAATTTTTGCATAGGCTTAAAATTTTAAAGGGCTTTTATGAGGCCCATCAATTCATGTTTATGAATGAATGGGCCTATTATGAATTATATTTATTGCCCCCAAAATTTTATGGTCAACATGAGACCTATTAGGATTGTGTGAGTCCGACTTGATTATGATTAGGATTGTTTCGTCATATATAAATAGTATAAGAATTATTTTACTTCAAGCAAAAAATAAACTGAACCATTTGTTAGGTTGACCCATAGGAAGACCTACGGTATATAGGCACGCAAGTGCTGGGTTTAGGCTTGAGTCCCGGTGTGCGTGTCGAAATTGGTAAACTTGAGATGCACGGTTATTTTCGTACGTGCTATGGTTTTCGCGCAACTCGTGTCGCAGTCGGGAGTAGTGGCAGTGTACATATATGGTCATCGAGTGGCGAGGTGACGTTCACCAGGTGTAGCCGCTCCTGTCAGGTGGGGTCTTGAAGGGCCAGTGATTTTTGGGCCTAGGCAAGTCTTAACTGCCGATGTCCGAACCACTCTCCTTACTTAGGGTACGAGAGCTGTTGCGAGCGTCTCCACGGAGACGACACTAAGGTCAGATACAATCGTGACTTCAGTGGGGGCTACTAGGGTGTAGCCCAAGGTTTTGGATAGTGGTCGTTTAGGCGACAGCAATGTTGGTGTTGCTTTCTCAGATTTTGGACAGGGTTGTGATGCCTACCTCTCCTTCTTGATTGCTGGTGGAATTGTCAGTGCGGGTCTTTTGACCTTTAACTAGTACGTTCGTCAAACTGACGTGTACTAGAACCTGGTAGACACAGTTTTGTTGTCAAGTTTCTATTGATGAATACATTGTGTGTGGTCATCCTAACACCTAAATTGGTGGGTTGTGGGATAATCAGCGGTTTTTTAAGTAGGATTCATCTTGATTCGAGTTACTCTAGAGTATTGTTGGAGTTCTCGGAGCTTTGGGTATAGCTCGATTGTGGTGCAGAAATCGGTTAGAGAAACCGTTTCCTAAAGCCTCAGTTTGTGTGGTTTGCGGCTTAGTGTTGCTAGTAGCTTTTGGATGTTGAAAGCTATGGAACTCCCAGTGAGTTGATTCAGGGTCGATCTGATTTCGAATGTCGACTTGCAAAGTCGACGTTTCGATGGTTTTGGTTGGGGACATTTGGTTTTGTAACGAAGTATCAAGTGGTTTGGTACTTCAATGTGTCGCGCTCCCAACTTGTGGTAGGCAGTGAATTTTCAGGTATTTTGCTTTTCTTTTGATAAGTATATTGGCTGCAGACAATATACTGTCGAAAGTTGGGATGAAATACCCTTTTCCCTGTTTGGGACTTTTGGATTCGGTCAGTGTTTTCTTTTGTAAGACGAACTATAGAGATTGTCTTGTGAAAAAGTTTGAGTGATGGTCATCTCTGACCACGTAGCGAGGCTTGGGTTATTCTCTGGTAAGTTTTGCGCAGTTGATTTTTCATCACTACAGCTGGTTTTGACTCTAGTTTGAGTCAGGGTGCTTATTAGCTCTATAGTTACGTCTTGCACAATCAAAAGGTTTATTTTGGTTGGTAGTCTCGGTCTGTTGCCGGGAGGTTCAGAATCACAGTTGTTGAGTGGCTTGAGCTTGGTCGTTGGCTTCGATTGTCGCGGTATGTGATAGCGTGTAAGGTTTGCGACTTGGCTTATTATGCAAACCTTGGGATGGTATGAATGTCCGGTTATTTGGTGACATGTGTGCCTGGGTCTCAATGAGACAGGTGTCTGGTGTTGTTGGGAACATCGATTGCTAGGGTCCTTTTAGGATGGCAGCGACAGGATCTCGTGGAGACAGGTGTTGGGCATCACCGATGGGTATTATCACATTGCGATTGGCAACCCTGTGCATCAAGGGATGGACTTGCAGAGAGCATATGTTGGTTTGAATGAATATTGAGCAAACAAATTGTTAAGCTCAATTTGTATGTCAACCTTGGACCTTTTGGCCTGGCAGAAGGTGAGGTCTTAGACCTAGGACTGTCAAAATACCGCAGGTGGTTTTCCGCTTATGGGGATTTGACTTCAGCTAGCTGTTTGTGTTTTAACTGGTGGGAGACTGTGGTCTCCTAGGTGAGTGTTATTGACTCAGGTTTTAGGACAACATTATGCCTTCGCTCGAGGTGAGCTGGTTGATGTTGTTGGCTAGTCAGAGTGTGTCATTTTGACCTACGAAAATATGCTCCAGACTTGTAGTTTTTAGGAAAAACTTAAAAACCCCCTGTGGTTTCGCACTTTCTCACTTTAGTATCCTGTGGTTTAAAGTGTATCAATTTGGTGCCATGTTGTTTTATTTTTATCTTTTCGGCAATTTTTTCGTTAATATTTCGTTAAATTATATACAAAAAAGTTTAGATACCCACCTAGGTTTATCGAATATTCACTTTAGTACCCTTTAATTTTAACTTTGTCACTGAATTAAGAAAAAAAATAGTGAAATCGATAATAAAAAGCAAAAAATGAAACCATAGGGCACTAAATTGATACACTTTAAACCACAGGGTACTAAAGTGAGAAAGTGTGAAACCACATGAGGGCTTTTTGAAGTTTTTTCTAGTTCTTATAAGGGCATGTTTGGTTGCACGTAAGTGAAAACAATAAAAGTGGTATTTTGGCGAAGTGAGATTGTCACGCCCCAGATCCAACTGCTCGGATCCGAACCGCAACAATCGGCCACGAATTTAGAGGAAGAACCTCCGAAAACGGAAGACCTTAAATTGATCTAAAGACACCATCTCAATTAAAGACTAAATAATTTATTATTTAAAACAAAACTAAACAATAACTCCTAAATGTCCAAATAATTAACCTCAAGTAAAAAAAAAAAAATCATATGTCCAAAATAAAAAAATCTATCTAACGAGTTCTCGCCGGCCAATTATCTCATACGCCCCGACTCTCGGTACCTGAAACAGTAGACAACAAAAGTAAGCGCAATGCTTAACAAGAAATCTACTTTAAGAATAACGATAATTTTAAATTTGAAACCACAAAAGTCATAATTCAGAGCATCTCAACTCCGTCACTCTAACCATAAGAGCTATAATTACGCGCTGTTTCTCCTCGGAAACCGCGTATCGGATATATCCCTCTCCTCCGAGGAATCGGACCGCAACAGTCATAACCAACAATAGATCATGATAATAATAATGTGCAAAATAATTAAATCATGCCAGTCAATAATAACTATAAAATCCACTCGGATGTATCAACAACTAGTAAACAAAACAGATAATAATTATGTTCCGAACCCACTCGGATCTGCACATGTTCTACCGTTTGCCGAAAAGTAGCTATTTACTTGCCTCTATTAATGCTCACAATTTCGTCACATTTTAAGATTTAGGTTTTACGACCGTCTCAGCACCTCGCTGTGGTTCTTTTTCCTCTCCCCCACGATTGTCGGATCTTGCTCCCGCCGGCAGCCACGCCTGCACAAAGAATCTGGCCACAATATTTTTTATTATTTTTTTGGCCATACACCCTCCCTAAATTACCTATTTATAAGTAATTAATTAGGGCTAAATCCCAATCCTACTCTAACTAGTATTAGAATATAATAAATCTGAAAATCAAACCCAACCGAATCCGCTTAATCCGACGATACAAATAAATCAAAAATATTAATAACGGGTTTATCACAAAAATACAATCATGGCTGTATATTTAATTATAATTTAAATTAATTGGATATGGGTATTACAGAGATTATTTCGGTTGTTTGGATTATAAAAATAAATATGTAAGTGACTTTTGAAAAGTGAACCCATGAAGTGGATTATAACTAAAATCCACCTTTTTGATTTTTCAAAAAAAATTATGAAGTCGTTGAAAGTGGGCCGCCTACTCCATGCGACTCACGAACCACATCCAAAAACCTTCTTCCATACCATTTACAAAAAAAAAAAAAGAAAAAAAAAAAANATGTGCCATATTCCATACCATCTACAAAAAAAGAAAAAGAAAAAAAAACTACGCATCTAAAAAAATCATTTTATTTTTTCATTTTCTTATATAAAACCAAACAATAAAAGTCATAAAAATTACATTTTTTTTCTTTCAGTTTTTTTAAACCAAACACTTGAACTCAAAAGTAACTTTTATAAAAGTCACTTTTGAAAAAGTGACTTTTTTCACTTCGATCACTTGCGGATAACCAAACATGCCCTAAATGCAAGTGAACGATTGGCCATTCTAGTGTATGAGGTCTTGATTTTCACTCTTTGAAAATTTTATTATTGATTATACAGTAAGATAATATATTTTATCTTTATTTAAAAAAAAAAACGTTGAAAAGTGAAGACTCTATACTATTTTAAACATTTGATAACTTCCAACATCTAATCAAACTATAAAAATTTTAAATAAATAAAAATATTATTGAATAATTTATTCAGACGTCCAAAAACATCCCAAGTCATGTCGCGCAAAAATTAGTAGAAAATTGAGTGGTTCAATGATGATGTGGTGCACTAGGTCCACCAATTCATAGCACCAGTTCAAGCCACGTGCAACTCACGTGCTCACTTCCTCAGAGAAAAGCGAAAGCGAGGGAGAGCCAGTAGTGATTAGTGAACTAGTGACTCCGGATAAAGAAAGAACTCCGCGGACCAGCGATTAGAAAACGAAAACGATGATGGCGGCCGCCGCCGCCGCCGCCGCCGCCGTCCCAGCCGCACTAATCCGCGGCCGCTCCGCCGCCCCTCTCCTCGTCCTCCACCGCCGCGCCCGGAACCCTAAAACCCCTCTCCGTAGATCCGCCGCCTCTCTCCACCCACTCCCTCGCTCTCCTCCCCCTCCTCCTCCTCCGCTCATCCCCAACGCCGCTTCTTCGAGGTGGAGGTGGAGGCGGAGGCTCTTCTGCAGACCGGCGGCGGAGGGAGGGGAGGGCGTGCGCGAGTTCCGGAGGCGGCTGAGAATAGCGGACGTGAAGGGCGGGGCGAGCGAGGGGGTAGGGTGGGGTGGTTGGGGAAGGAGCTCGCGATCAGGGGATGGGTCCGGACTTGTCGGGTGCAGAGTAGAATGGTCAATCGTTCATCGAGGTGAGGATGCGAAGTTGCTCGGATTCGGAAGCGATTCTAATCGGAAGTAGCGATTTTGGCTTCTTCATCGTACCGGCATTGCATCTTCTCTTTGTTGTTTTTGTTTTATGTATTAGTTCATCTGAATGCTATGTGTTCTTATGTGTTTGGTGTTTTATGTGTTCTTGCAGTTGCATTACTTAGGAAGGGGTTAAATTTCATAATCTTGGATTTGCTTCGCGTTGGAAGATGCAGTTTTCGGCTTAGATAACTATTGTTTCTTCCTTAATTAGATATTACTCTACTGCAGGCATTTAAGCATTGAGGATTTCTCAACAGTGGCTTTCTCTGCCCCTTCAAGAGCCATAAATGGCCTCAATTTTGGCCCTTCAAACTGTTGCAGTAAGCTAGAGAGTTGGTAAGACCAAGAATTTAAGCGCCCATAAGCACAGGCCGTATCCACCGTGCTTTATCATGCCAACAAAATATCGGCACGACACAGCCCCCGTGCCGATGGTACAACTTAAAAATCTATATTTGTTGAATTAGTTAGTAATTTTCTCAATAAAATTCAAAAAAATTAATAAAGATATATAATAAGCAATTAGAGTATGTTGTTGCTTAAAAAAATAAATATTTCATGCCATTATGTGTCGGCACACATGTTTTTTTTGTGATCAGTATGCATCGGCACCGTCCGACATGCACTATGTCGTATCGTGCCAGCAAATTTACGGCACGACCCCTTGCCATGGCACTTAAATCCTTGGGTAAGACAACCGGCTTGGGAGTTGGGACATACATGAGATTAAAAAATAAAAATCTATTCACATTAATTTGCTTAAAACTACAAAATTGTACATCGTGTAGATGCGAAAATGTTATGTAATTAGGTTGTAATTTGGTTCCCACTGTTAATTGGATTGAACCATCAGTTTCCTAGAAAAATATTATCCTAGTAATTTTTCCCATCACGAGCTTATGTAAAATTTAGTCATTATTTTTTGCTTCACTCTATGTTCTTCCTTTCTTGCCATCTTTTCTGCTCACATCATCAACATGGACTAGCATACTCACGTACTTAATTTTTTTTATTAAGTTTGTTTTGCTTAAGCTCTTCATTTTTGAAAAACCTGCTTCATCGCATGGAAAGATAGGTAATTGTGGGAAGCATCTCTTCATTAAATTTGTTGTAGCATGTGCTTAAGTAAATAATTTGTTGTAGCATGTAAATTTAAATGTGATTTTGTTGTTCTTTCGCTTCCCTGGCCAAAAATATATTATCAATTATTTGTTGTTTCATTAATCAATGAATTTTCTTCTACTTCACACTATTTAGGTGAATGATGGTTCTTGCCTCTCCAATATGCAATGTGTAATGATCCCTGATGCTGAAGGCTATGACCAGGTAGCAATCTTTCCTTTTCTTGTCGGCTTAATCTATCTTGTTCTATAATAACTAATAAGCTTAAACCTTTTTTAAATTCTATAAACTGTGTTCATATCTAACATTGAATAATTTTTGTTTTGGAGAAACTGAATTTTTGCCCAATTTATGGAGAATTAATTGATGGTTTAAGACTGTTATGATGAGAAAATTATGCATTTTAGTACTGGGAATTTCAATAGGTGGAATTAAGAACTGTCACAGCTGGGGCATCTGTACTAGTAGAGGGAGTTGTGGTTAGCAGTCAAGGTGCTAAGCAGAAAGTGGAAGTGAAGGTGGCAAGGCTTGTCATGGTAATTAACTGACCTCAACTCCTTGTTCTTTCCTTTTGAAATCATGTGTTGAGCTCTTTAACCAGTCGTCTATTTTATGATGATGTAATTTTTTTTAGAAAGTAATTATTTCAGCATCTCTTCAGCTAGCTTAATTATGATAGCTGCCATTTTTGATAACTTAAAATGATAAATTACACAATTGTTCATTAGATTTATCGTGAACTTTTCATTTAGGTTTCACTCAGGTTACCTGTCAGGCAATTTAATTTCTCAAACAGAGGGATGACATGATTGCTGACTCAGCTACAATGTCATCGGCAGGCTATGACATAGTAGTTGATTCAAAATCAGCAGCCATGTCATCTCCGAAGAGATGACGTGGTAGCTAAATCAGCTATCCATCCTTTAGGGAGATTAGATGGGACTTAGATTGAATGACCCAATTGAAATAGAAATTGAATTTCAATGGCTACATTGCAACAAACTGAAGTTCAGTGATCTAGGTTAAACTTCATGATAAGTTAAATGACCAATGATATAATTTACTCTACTGAAATAATAAAAATTCAGGAGAGCATGAGGTATTCATTTTACTATAATCTGGACTAAAATATAGCTGATCTTTGCAGATTTCATAGATTTAGTGAGGCATCTATTGAACAAGCATCTTGACATGCACATTTCTGGGGTTTTTTTTCCACCCCTTTTTGGCCATGGAAATCACAATTCTTTTATTCTTTCCTCTTTTTCTTGCAGATTGGAAAATGTGACCCGTTGACGTATCCTATACAAAAGAAAAGAGCAAGCAGAGAATTTTTGAGAACCATAGCTCATCTTCGTCCTCGAACAAATACATTCGGCTCAGTATGGTCTCTTTCTTTCACCAATTTATTGCTGTGCTTTTCATTGCAGTAGTAACTATCAGTAGATATGTTCTACATAAGTAACAAACAAATTATATGTGTGATATATATCCCTACTAAATTATTTTGTTTACGTGTATAGCCATGGAAAATCTGAATTTCGTGTATGCACCTTAAAAACTTACTGTTGTACTTTTATACCCATATACTTGAGATTAACAGAGAAGGTTTGGATGACACCCAACATATATTAAGGGCCGTTTTGTAAGAAAATGTACTTTTGAGTGGATGTATGAACATTCAGATTTTAAAGTGCTATGTAGTGGAATAAATGATTTTGTTGGGATATATATTTAGCACCCTTATGGTTTTCATATGGCACTTATTATTACAAGCTTGTTTAATTGGTGTAATATCTTTGTATATAAGTGATGATTTGTACCATTTGGTGCTTGTTTAGGTCACAAGAGTGAGGAATGCATTGGCTTATGCAACTCACAAATTTTTCCAAGAAAATGGATTTGTGTGGATCTCTAGCCCAATTATCACTGCTTCAGATTGTGAAGGAGTGGGAGAACAATTCTGTGTTACTACTTTGGTATGCATTTAATTGTTTTCTTTACTTTGATCAAACTTTTAATCAAGGATTTTAGTGCCATGTGCGGGTTGTGCCAGAAACTTGCCGGCACGGTGTGTGCTCGAGCGTGCTGATACGTGCCGGTCAGAAAAAATTCATGTGTGCCGACACATAATAGTATGAAATATTTATTTTCTTTAACAACAAAATATTTTAACTGTTTCTTATGTATTTTTATCAAATCTTTTGAATTTTATTGAGAAAATTATTTACTAATTTAAAGAATAGAGGGTTTTGAGCTGTGCCATCGACACGGGGGCTGCATCGTGCCAATATCTTGTTGTCACAATACGGCATAGTAGATACGCCCCGTGCCGATGGACACTTAAATCCTTATTTTTAATTGTGTGCACATGTCGCGGCTGTTGTGAACACTGTAAATTTGTGTATCCTGTATAAGTTAATATTATATTTGATGATGAAAATTTCAGCGTTATCTCAAGATTCTTTAGCTTTGAGTGCAATGATGAAAGCTTCAGTATGAAATTAAATCCTGTGAGAGAGTTTAACAAAGAAAGCAAATCACTATATTAAGGGTAGTGAAAAAAATTAATAACATGAAAAGCTTACTTGAATGATTTGCTTAACCATTTTTGTTCAGCCTCTTTCATGGCATCATAGTATGCTAGAAATAAAATAATGTGTGTCATAGAGAAATTGTGGCAAGAGATAAGTGACACAGTGTGAGACCCTAGATAGTCCTATATATACTCTTAACCCGGCTTAAGCATTTTGGGTGGTGGCTAGACCCAAGAGGTTAAGAGAGTTAAGTGTGCTAGGACGGGAGTAGTCCTAGGATGGGTGACCCCTTGGGAAGTCGGGGCGTCACAGTTGGTATCAGAGCCGGTTCACCAGCTGGACATGTGTGGCAAGTCTCGGCTGAGCCAGGGTCTGGATGACGGGCTAGCGAGACGAGTCTCACATCGCCTGGTGATCTTGGGCTGTGTGTGTGATTGGACTGACGNGTCGACCTGTACACACCGCTCAGAGCCGACTCGGTTCCAGACCTACTGCCCGATCGCTCTGCTCAGAGTGTAGTGGACCACTAGAACCCGACACACACACTAACCTGACTGCTCCTGCAGTCCCGGAATTGCCCCCCTCAAACACTGTGGGGTTATTAGGGTGTAGCCTATCCTTACCCCAACAATAACCCAAATATTCTCTGAATCTGTGATCATTATTATTGACCCGAATTCGTAAAACCCGACAGCAATCCGGGTTGCTCAATAATAACGATCACCCGACCCAGCAAGGTAAACCATAGTCTCGGCCAAGTGGTCGACCTGTACACACCGCTCAGAGCCGACTCGGTCCCAGACCTACTGCCCGATCGCTCTGCTCAGAGTGTAGCGGACCACTAGAACCCGATACACACTAACCTGACTGTTCCTGCAGTCCTGGAATTGCCCCCCCTCAAACACTGTGGGGTTATTAGGGTGTAGCCTATCCTTACCCCAACAATAACCCAAATATTCTCTGAATCTGTGATCGTTATTATTGAGCAACCCGGGTTGGTGTCGGGTTTTACGAATTCGGATCAATAATAATGATCACAGATTCAGAGAATATTTGGGTTATTGTTGGGGTAAGGATAGGCTACACCCTAATAACCCCACAGTGTTTGAGGGGGGGCAATTCCAGGACTGCAGGAACAGTCAGGTTAGTGTGTATCGGGTTCTAGTGGTCCGCTACACTCTGAGCAGAGCGATCGGGCAGTAGGTCTGGAACCGAGTCGGCTCTGAGCGGTGTGTACAGGTCGACCACTTGGCCGAGACTATGGTTTACATTGCTGGGTCGGGTGATCGTTATTATTGAGTAACCCGGGTTGTTGGCCGGGTTTTACGAATTCGGGTCAATAATAATGATCACAGATTCAGAGAATATTTGGGTTACTGTTGGGATAAGGGTAGGCTACACCCTGATAACCCCACAGTGTGTGTCTACGACTAACACTTAAAGGTAAACTCTCGTTACTCTCTTCTTAATCATATTAAAACAATCTCACTGAAGTACTAGTAATTGATATCCTGCCTACATTTGTTAACATGTTACAAAAAAAACAAAAATGAAGGAACAGTGACTAAAAACATATATACTGTCTACAGACCAACCGAAAAAGAAAAAGAAAGGAGAGATTAAAACGTACATACTGTCTACAGTTTGTGAGCACTTTCATTACTAACGGGTTATTGATGGTAAGGATGATGATTCCTACCATTTCAACTAACTAGTGTCCACTCCCGATAGATTATAATATACGGAGAATCATAAGTACAAAATAGACAATGACATACGGATAATCATGAATACAAAGAGACAAAAGTTTAAACGAAGTTGTAACTAAAGACTAAACTCTAAGACGAGAGAATTCTACTGATTTACCGTAAACCGTCAAAATGTTTCTTGTTGATTGTAGTTCGACGTGTTTAAAATACCAGTTAATACTTAGACTAGGAAAGTTCAAATTAAGACTTAATTTGTTACTGGAGTCTAAAAGTTAAGGACTGTTATCTCATGGACTACTAACGGAATGTATGCTCAATTCAACCATGTAGTGAGATGACTAACTGTTTCTTACGGCGTAATGTCGACGACTACTCGGACTGCAGTACGAAAAAAAAAAGAAAACAATACACCATCTGATTACCTTCCTGTTTTACGAGATGTCTTGTTAGAAGTATCCGCTTTGACAATTATCAGATTTACTTAGCCTCAGTTTGAAGTCCCTGAGTGAAGAATTACTTGGGATATTAAACAGAACGTGAACCGGCTCTGATACCAAATGTAACGACCCAGCCCACTAGCAATAATAACTCATTGGGCCCAACAACCGGCCCAAAATGCTTAAGCCCAGTTATTATTACTAGTGTCTAAGTCTCTTATAAACCCAATGACAACCCTATTCCCATCCGATGTGGGACTATTGGGGTGTCACACACAGATGCTGATTGTGAATTTCCATTTGAGAGCAATGAGAGAAGAATTAGTATAATTTTGTTAGAGTGACTTCATGATCATTAACTATAGGACGGATGTAAACAATTGTACAATGTTTTTTTTGTTTTTACTTCCTTGTCACTGATTTTTGTATATATGACAGATGTCTGGTTGGCTTTTTCTTTTTCTTTCCTCTCTAATTTTGCATGTATGACAGATGTCAAACACTCGTGAAAGTAATGATTGCCCAATAACTACCATTCCTACTACTAAGGATGGTAAAGTTGATTGATCACAGGTGAGGGCTATCTAATATTATATGCCTCTTAGTATTCATGTTTTATCTGTTACTGTATGCCTATTAGTACTTATGTTTCTCTGTTTTCAAATTTGCTTCAACATTGATTTCTGATTTGAGATTCTGCTCTCTTAAGATGACTAAATGGCATTTGGCAGTTTTACAAAGAACAACTAACATCAAGCTGCACAAATTTTATGGTCAATTATGAATCTGATCCTTTCAAGTTTAATTCTGAATTAAACAATGACCTCAGATTTTCAATTCCTGACAATAGAGTACCTGATGATTGCCTTACATACGAGTTAAGTTGGTACATCACTCTACTGATTGACAAAGAATGCCGCATTACAGCTGCTGATGAGCCTGACGTCATGCTTTTTTTTTTCTTTTGTTATGTGGTAGACTAATGGAAGGACAAAATGCTCTACAGAACAATCTTCATAGGCGAAACTGTTAATAGTCTAAATGAATCGGAGTCAAACTTCAGGGACTCACTTCTTAATGAACCCTATAATTTGTCTTGTCGTGGATAATGTTGTATAAATGACATGTTAGAATTCATGAACATTTACTTTTCAATATTAAATCCTCTGACGTTCTGGATATAGAAGTGCTGGCTTATTTTGGAGCTTTGCTTTCATTTTGCTGATTATGTGAGCCTAACTTATGCAACAAGAACCGTGACCTGTTATCTTTTTTTGCTTCTAGGATTTCTTTGGGAAACCCGCATTCTTGACAGTGTCTGGCCAACTAAATGCTGAAACATACGCATCTTCTCTTTCTGATGTATATTTTCTTGTCTCTATTAGGTGGCCATGCACACTTCCACAATCCATTTCCCTTAAAATTTGTTAATTTGCCTCCAGGTGTACACATTTGATCCTACATTTAGGGCAGAAAATTCTAACACCTCAAGACATCTAGCTGAATTTTGGGTAATTACAATTTACCGTCCTTTAGAGTTTTTCTCTTTGTTGAGATAATATGCCATGTTCCTGAAGATTTTGAACATTGGGTCTTACTTTCTCTATCTTATGCAAAGATGATTGAACCTGAGCTTGCCTTTGCCGATCTGAATGATGACATGGCTTGTGCAACTGCCTATCTCCAGTATGTAGTAGGTTTTCTCTTCAGATCTATGAGCATTTGCTTGATGCATATGTTAAAATAATGGTTCTTTTACTATGTGTGAGGTTTTTACTTGTACCCTGCGAAATCCTTTATTCATATACATACATGCACTGTAAAATCAGAATTTTTATGTGTACCCCTTGAGCAATTTCTTATGTGAGTACTCTGTCCTAATCTGGATAATCATCAATTCATGGGCAAAAATATGTTTTGTAATTAAAAAAAAAAACTATCTCAAAGGGTAAGATTTTGTTAGTGCAAAGGAATACATGCAAATAAATTGAGTTTTCAAGGGAGATACATGAAAATGCCAATTTTGCAGGGATATATATAGGGATATGTATGTAAAGAGATAATTTTGCAAGGATATGTGTGTAAATGACTTCTTTATGTATCTTTTGTTTGGGTATGAAGAAGTCCCTTCATTATCGTTTTATTTGTTCTTATTAGCTTTCCTATTTTGATGTTTATCTTTTCCTGCAGGTAAAATTTGTTCTAGAAAACTGCAAAGAAGATATGGATTTCTTTAATACATGGATTGAGAAAGGAATAATAGACCGATTAAATGTATGTTCTCTAGTTAATTTCGTTATGACTCTGCCCATAGTTCCTTTGTAATAGCTAATGTGGAGCAAAAAACTTGTTCAGCTTTTTTATATTACATTCAATAATTTCTTTTCTATTGTTTGCAGAATGTGGCTGAGAAAAATTTTGTTCAGCTGACATATTCGGATGCAATTGAGCTACTTCTTAGAGCAGAAAGAAAATTTGACTTCCCGGTAATGTATTTCTATAAAGTTGTCTTTGGTTATCCTTTCCATTTGTATAAAGCAGAAATTCTTTTTTATCATGACATGGCTTAAAATTATCTGCATAATCTCCCACATATTTCTATTGATATATTTATTCTCATCTTTCCCAAGATAGGCACATGATTTTGACATGCTTGGAGAAAATATTAAATCTACATTTTTGTTCAGATCACTGCACAGACAACCCTTGGACTTTTTTGCTTTTGCAAACAGAACCTAGACTTCTAATTGGAATAATCGAAAGGTTGATTGGAAAAAAAAAAAGGAAGGAAAATCATACACAAATGCTTCTAATTGATAGGTGAAGTGGGGATTGGATTTGCAAAGTGAGCATGAAAGATACATCACGGAGATTGCTTTTGGCGGGCGACCAGTAATTATCAGAGATTATCCAAAGGTACGTAGTATTCAAAAGGCTTGGTTTAGTCATCTCGATAAGATATTTGTAATCTATATCTTGGGTTTTATTTTGCTGCTAGGAAATTAAAGCTTTCTATATGAGGCAAAATGATGATGGGAAGACGGTCGCTGCTATGGATCTGTTAGTTCCTAGGGTAACTACAAACTATTGTTCCGGATATCAACTACTCACCAATTTCCATATGTACATTTGTGCATACATAAATTGTATACAATTACATAACCATTTATAGATCCTAATGAATATACAAACACACCCCACGTACCTACCTACTTAGCTATTCATGTATATATTATATTATAATATTATATACTATAGAGTGAGCTAGAATACTATCGATAGCAAAACGGACTCCGTTGCCACCATTTGTTTTCGATGAGAGCCTCCAATCGACGATTGCACCGTTGAATATGATCTATACCACTTGAAGTGTTTAGAAATTAAATTTCAAATCTTTTCGACATCATTTGCCTAATGATCAAAGGGTTTCAAAATTATAATTTTAATTGTCGATATGAGGCGTTTTCTCTTTAATGGCGTAAAGATATCCAATTCAATTGAATTTTAGTTAGAAAATTCTTTAAACTATTTAAAACACGATCTATACTCTTGATCTTGATTACAAGACTCCTATCATCATTTTTTAAAGATATTCATTTTCAGCCGTTCATTGTGTCCACTCGATGAATAGAGAACAATATCGAAAATATATGAAATTTGATTTCTAAATACTTCAACTGTATAGATCATTTTCAACGGTGCCGATTGTTGATTGGAGGTTCCATCATTGAAAACAAATGGGTGACAACGGAGCCGTTTGCTATCGATAGTATTCAGCTCAACTAATATATATATATATATATTATATATATAATATATATATATATATAGAGTCCAGCTGCTATACTATCGGTAGCACGGGCCTCCCCCGTGCTACCAAGTTGTTTCGATGATGCGGCTTCCAAATCGACGATCGTCTCCGTTTAGACTTGATCTACACTATTAAAAATATTGGAAATTAAATTTCATAATTTTTCGACATCATTTGACTAGTGATCAAAGATCTCAAAATTGACCATTTTAATGGCCGATTGTCGTGTTTGTGAGTTTAACGGTGTAAAACAATCCAAATCCGATGAAAATTTTATAGAAATTTTTTTTCACTATTTAGAGTAAAATCAGTATATCTGATCTTGAATTTAAATCTTTTATCATCATTTTTTATGAGATTTTTATTTTCAGCCGTTCAATTTTAGACTATTTGTTTGATAGATAAATGATATCGAAAAATTATGAAATTTAGTTTCCAAATACTTTTAATAGTGTAGATCAAGTCTAACGGAGCCGATCGTCGATTTGGAAGCCGCATCATCGAAAACAACTTGGTAGCACGGGAGGCTCCGTGCTACCGATAGTATAGTAGCAGGACTCTCTATATATATATATATATATATAGTCTATGTATGTATGTACTTAACTGTGTATATTTATGTATGTATGTATGCATGCATGCATGTTTGTAGTTAGTTCTTCTTTAGATTCTTAAGACTGATCTACGTATTTTGCGTATATGTAAGAAACTTTTGCTTACGGATTTCTGTTAAATGCTTGAACTCAACATAATGATCAGAATCCTTTGCAGGTTGGTGAGCTTATTGGTGGAAGCCAAAGAGACGAGCGTCTTGATTATCTGGAAGCTCGATTGGACGAGTTGAATCTCAACAAGGAAAACTACTGGTGGTACCTCGATCTTCGACGCTTTGGCTCAGGTTGGAATTCCTGTGCATCTTTATAGCTAAAATTTTGGCCCTTTTTTGGGCTATACTCTGCATTTATGTTCATGAAATATCTTGATTTGCAGTATGTTGTTTATCAGTTTATGATATTTTACAACTTGATGTTTTCCAATGACCAAAGTGCCTATTTGGCCTTTTTTTTGGAATAGCTTCTCTACTCTTATTAGAAGAGTAAAAAGGTGTTTCACAAACAAAAATTGCACCGCTTTTGCCGTGGCTTAAATCTAAAATGAGTTTATAGGTTCCAAAAGCAAAAGATTTAAGTCAAGGCTTCTGCTTCTACTTACTGCCTTTGTCAGAAAAGGATTCTAACTAAAATTGTAGTAAGTGCTTGCTAAAACTGTTCTACTGTGAGACCCAAATAGCAACAGTCCCACATCAGATAGTCATGGCTAGACTTAGGGGTATATAAGCTTGATTAGGCTAGATATAATAACTGGACTTAAATATTTTGGGCTGGTGATTTGGGTCCAACGAATTATTATTACTAGTGGGCCAGGTCGTTACATCAACTTAAATGGAGCCTTCTGCACAACGAGTTATTATTGCTAGTGGGTCGGATCATTACATCAACTTAAATAGATCCTCTGCAGAAGCCTCAGTCAGGCCAAACATTCCCTAATACTCAAAATCTTATTGCTTGATTTGAGTTTGTTTTCCCGATAACATATTAGTAGTCACTAATGTTCCGTTTTTTCGGCCTGTTTCAGTTCCTCATGCTGGTTTTGGCCTGGGATTCGAACGGCTTGTACAGTTTGCAACCGGGATTGAGAATATAAGGGATGCAATTCCTTTCCCTCGGACTCCTGGTTCCACAGAATTTTAATACCAAGAACCATTAAAAAGAAAAAAAAAAAAGAAGGTATTCTTTCATGGTATAAGATCACTGAGACGTTTAAGTGGTAATATATTTACTGATTTATTCTTGTAAATCGTGCTAAACAAACAGGTATAAATCTTTTGAGTGGGACGTATCGAAGTTGTCACAAGCAAACATTTAAGCCAAATTTTTGTCAAAAGAAGCATGTCGCCATTAATGATTTTGCAAAGCATCCTTAGTATTATTAGTGTATGTTTATTTTAAGTTTTAGATACTTTCTTTTGCTCGTGAGCGGTGTGAGTGTTAAAAAAATTTAAAAGCGTTTGCGTTAGACGAGGGGATTATATGTTGAAAAAACTGAGATTAAAGGTTCTATACTCCTTAGGAATCATAAAGATTTCTAATTAATTACGTCTATTCATATTTAGACAGCCTCCGATTAAGCTGGTCAATTATGATAATTGGCAAAACAGAATGCATTTCTTTTATTACTCTTGTACATCATGTATAAAATTAATACAACTGAAAAAGAGGAAAAGCGACAATTATCATCTCTCTACTTTTCTCCTCTTCAAGGTATTTCTTTAAAATAATGTCGGTCATGCATCATGCATAAGCTTTCTTTGGTATTTCATCGAGCATTTGACATGCACACAAGTAATGTGCAAATTGCCTTTGACATTTCATCGAACACTTGGCACGCGTACATGAACAATGCAGCATGCTCAAGTTTCTTTTGACATTCCATGATATGCACATCATTTTTGGCATTTCATCGAACGCTTAGCACGCGTACATGAACAACGCGCTATGCACAAATTCTTTTTGGCACTTTGTCTAACACTTGGCGTGTGCACATAAATTATCTATCACGCATAACTTATTTTTGACAAAAGTCAATTCAAAATAGCAGCAATCAATAATTTGATTGGAGCTTTTCGTCGACGGCTAAGCGTCGAATTGATAGTCGTCGTCGTTGTCATCGTCTACCGCTGACGGCTAAGCGTCAAGCGGATGATCATCGTCGTCGTTGTCGTCGCCACCTTTACCGCTGACGGCGAAGCGTCAAGCGGATCGTCGTCGTCGTTGTTGTCGTCCATCGCCGACGGCTAAGTGTCAAGCGGATCGTCGTCGTCGTGGTTGTCGCCTACCTCCGACGGCTAAGCGCCGAGCGGATTGTCGTCGTCATTGTTGTTGCCTACCGCCGACGGTTAAGCGTCAAGTGGATGATCATCGTCGTCGTTGTCGTCGCCACCTTTACCGCCGACGGCGAAGCGTCAAGCGGATCGTCGTCGACGTTGTTGTCACCTACCGCCGACGGCTAAGCGTCAAGCAGATCGTCGTCGTCGTGATTGTCGCCTACCGCCGACGGCTAAGCGTCGAGCGGATCGTCGTCGTCGTGGTTGTCGCCTACCACCGCCACCTTTACCGCCGACGGCGAAGCGTCAAGCGGATCGTCGTCGTTGTTGTCGCCTACCGCCGACGGCTAAGCGTCGAGCGGATCGTCGTCGTCGTGGTTGTCGCCTACCGCCGACGGCTAAGCGTCGAGCGGATCGTCGTCGTCGTGGTTGTCGCCTACCGCCGCCACCTTTACCGCCGACGGCGAAGCGTCAAGCAGATCATCGTCGTTGTTGTCGCCTACCGCGGACGGCTAAGCGTCGAGCGGATCGTCGTCGTCGTGGTTGTCGCCTACCGCCGACGGCTAAGCGTCAAGCGGATGATCATCGTCGTCATCATTGTTGTCGCCTACCGCTGATGGCTAAGCGTCAAGCGGATGATCACCGTTGTTGTCGGCGCAGTAACAGCAGGCGGATGGCCACCTCCTTGGTCGATGATGACGCCACACTAGCAAAAGGGAACGTGCGCCAATTCGGGATCAACGACGACAGGGCAACGGCTGTCAGCAAAGGTGTCGGAATGGCGACGAGTAGTCATCTTTTCTTGGTTGACGATGACCCGGCGTAGTAGAGGTTGATAACGGCATGTATAGCGCGGTGTGCATAGAAAACTCGATGTATGGAGTGCCTTGACTAGGAGAGAAGAGAAAAAAAAAAATGAAAGTGAGAGGATCTAAACGCACCTTTCTATTGGCTCTCTTTTTTTTTAATTCAAGTTTCTTTTCTCTTTTTTTTTTTTGTGAGTAGAATCCTCCCCCTTTTTTTGTTCACTTTCCTTTGTATAGATAGAGGGTGGTGGAAGTTTATGGTGAAGAGAATAGTAAATGATGGAGAAGTGGAGGGAATGGTGAAGAATTGGAGGCAGTGATGGAGAAGTGGAGGGAATGGAGGGAAAGTGAAGGGAATGGTAGAGAAAATGGAGGGAGTGTGGAGAAGTGGAGGGAATGGAGGGAAAGTGGATGGAATGGTGGAGAAAGGGGATGGAATAGTGGAGAAAGTGGAGGGAGTGATGGTGAAGTGGAGTAAATGGTGGAGAAAGTGGAGGGAGTGATGGAGAAGTGGAGGGAATGGTGGGAGCTTGTGGAGGAGTGGATTTAGGGAAGTGATTTTTTTTTTTCGTGTTAACAAGCGGGCTTATGCTTCTCTTAGCAGAGATTTTCTTTCTCTCGATTAGTCCAACTTAGAGATTTGTAATATCCCCGGACTATCCGCAACTGCCTATGAGGAGAGCTCGCTGAGGCCGGTATGGCGGAGAGGATGATGGGAGCTTCCGGTCGCGAATCCGATGTAGTTTGATGCTAAGAAAGGTAAGAGAAAGAGAGATAGAAGTAGAGGTAGACTGAGAGAGAGAGAGTTGAGTAGAGAGTAGAGAATTGGAAATAGAGGAGAATGGGGAAGATAAGTAGTGGAGAAGAAGAAGGGTTTGGAGAAGAACTTTTGGGGGAGAAAATAGACTAATTCATTTCCATTCATAATCCCTAGCTCACATGACATCCTGATACTTAAACTAGTTAGTATCCGTACAGAAAAGAGAATTATTTAATCTCTGAGGACTAAACAGCAATAGTGACAAAAATAAGAAGTGGGCTGGTTGGGCCGCCAATTCGGTGGTAGCTGGGCCCTCTTCCTGGGCTTCCTGAGCTCCTCTACTGCTTGTCGGTTATTCGTACTCGGGTCTGTCCTTCTCCGCACTACCCGCAACCCAGCAGGTCTTGGGTTCGCCATTTCGCCTCGATTCGAGCCCCGCTTCGCCCGATCCATGCTTAACAGTAAGTGGGCGTCGGTTCCGGCCTTCTCCGCATCATCCACGACCCGGCGGATATCGGGTTCGCGTTTTACGCCCGCTCCGGTGATCCGACAGCCCGATCCGCCAACTCTCTTCTTCGCCCCAATTACCCAGGTTCTGTCGGGCTTCCTTCTCCGACCTCGATCCTCCCATTTCCCCTTCAGATCCGACGATGCCCTAGCCCCGCCGGTTCACCCTGCCGGAGTTCTGCCTGACGCCCCTCTCCGTGCTATCCTCCGCCAGCGCCTGAGCCCCTTCGGAGGCGCTTCCCGCCAGACCACTCCGCCGAGCTCGCTCCTCTCCAACCTCCTGCTGTCACTTCCCTGCTCTACCTTGTAAAGTTGACATTTTTACTACTTCCCCATGCTAACTACTACTACTACTACTACCACCATTTATTCTTCAGGGTTGTTACAATCCCCTTCCCTTAAAATCATCCTTGTCCTCAAGGATGGACTTGTTGAACTTGTTTGGGGCTCCTATTTGCTTCCCTCGCGGCACATTCTTCTTCAAAATTGCTTCTTTTAAGCTATTGTCTAATATCGGTTCTGTTTCTCGCCCCCCTTTTGCGCCGGTGTGAGGCGTTTCCAACTGTGTCCACACTCGCCTAATACCTCGGGTTGGCAGCATGGACGGCGGCTCCTGCTGGGGCGGGGGCTCACCCTTAGGACCTTCAGGCAGTCGCAACCGGCGCGCCGCCCGACTTATTTGCACCGAGATATGGTAAAGTCTAATCTGGTTACTTGTGGGCTTTAGAATTTTTCCCAATGCTGTAATCTCTCTATTGTCCTCCCAAGCGGCTTCATTCTGCTCCCCATTGGCCTTCTTCTTAAGTGCGGAACAATCCTTCGAAATTTTTCGCCTATAGAGACCATCACACCACTTTTTATAGGCAAACCTTTTTATAACCATCCTAGCTATGATGAGGGAACAGCTAGTTTCATCTTCTAATTCTCTTACACCCTGATCTTCTCCATTTTCAGGGTGAACTTGACTTTCGACTAGGCTTAGAAAGCTGTTGCCTTTAACCATCACACTATGAACATAGTTAGCATTATGGAAGTTGCAATCACTTACATCAGATTCCTGTANTGATCAGAATCATTTTATATCTTAGTTCTAAGTGTCAAACAGTATACGTATAATTGTATTTGGTGAAAGGAGACAAAAAAAAAGAGGACGGCAAGGACCGCCATGTGTCCTCAACACTTTTTTTCCTAAAAAATTATCCTTTCATATCCTTCACATCCCGAAATTCTATAAGAACATATATTACTTGATACTATAAAAATAAACATAAACACCAATATATATGTTTGCATATATGTATGAATCTATGTATGCTTATATGTATTAATATGCCAATCACATGACACATGTCATTCCACTGTCCAGTGACATGACATTTTCACAAACGAATCATAAAGAACATAATAATTATAAACACTCTCCTGAAGCCAGAAGCTGCTTGTGGTTACGATTGTGCCCTTTAAAGTTTCAGATTTTTACATAGGTAAAAAAGCATTCTAAATAATACGAACGATAGAACTTTTAAAAGTTTCAAATTTAATGGCTAACTTAACAATAAAAGCTTTATTTAGAAAACTCTTCGTAGAAGTTCCCAACATTTGTAACTTTCCACAACTTTGCATAAAACATTAGATTTTGATAGGATATTTTATAATAATTATAATGAAAATTGTAAAGATTCAATCCGCTAGCACTAATAACTCGTTAGGCCCTAAACCACCGGCCCAAAATGCTTTAGCCAATTATTAGTATTACAATCTCTGATCCTTATAGTCACAATCATGATCTCTTCTCCATCCGATGTGGGACTATTTGGGCATCACAAAAACTGATGAGTTCTAAGATACATTTCACACAATTTTTTTTCTGAAATAAAAGAACAGAGGTTAAGGAGTATAATCAAAATTTTCAAATTTAGTTGTTCATCAAAGGTTTGTACTTTTCTCGAATTTAACACGAATGTGAGTGTAAATTAGCTATTACAAACATACCCAAAAGCTTGAAACAGTATAAAAATGTGACTATGTAGTTAAAATTCTAACATTCTAAGATGTTGTTCAAATTAGATACTTGTATGTAACTTTTGAAAAGGTATTTTTATCATATATTTGCATATTGTGATATTAATTTTTAGTTTTTCTTGGATGATATTTTACGTAACTAATAAAGTGTGCTATAACTCACAAGAATATTGCCATTACATATTTATTCGTGTAAGCCGCATCACAGATCTAGTAGAATTAAAAAAGATTATGACTTCATATTTCATCGACTATTCTAATAGTGTAGAGGACCAACCTTAATGGGTTCTCAATATAGCTTTCTTTGGATACATTCATAGATGAATAAGGAAAGAAGAGAAGGAAGATAGACATGGAGCAAATTTACCGACTTCAGAAAAATATGATTTAATAGTCCTATTTTATCACTTAACTAGCATCTTTCTAATAATGCATCAGAAAAAGGTTTGTATACTGTAGAGGGTTAGAGCACTACAACAAACGGAAATTCTTTTTTTTTCTTTCCCCCCCCCCCCCCCCCCCCCCCAAGATCAAATAAATACCAAAGTTCAAGTAAAATAGCAAGAGAAAATCATAAAAATTGCATAAAATGAAGGAAAAGAAGAGAAAAACCAAAGTTCAAGTAAATTAACAAAAGAAAATAACAAAAAATTGCATAGAAGGAAGGAAAAGAAAAGAAGAAGAAGAAAAAGACTAATCGGCAATCAACAAGAAGAAAAAAGATGAAGAAGAACACTAATCAGGACTCACAAAAGAAGAAGAAGAAGAAGAAGAAGAAGAAGAAGAAGACTAATCAAGACTTACCCAAAAAGAAGACGAAGAAGAAGAAAAAGAAGAAGAAGACTAATCAGGACTCACTACTTAGAGCATGTTTGGTTACTCGTAAGTGACTACAATGAAAAAAATCACTTTTACAAAAGTAACTTTTTAAAAAGTGGCTTTTGGATTCTGTTGTTTGGTTGCCTATAATTATAAAGTAGAAAATAGAAAATTACAGCTACATAGTTTTGATTGTTTGGTTATATATAATATATTAGTAACATATATATATATATATATATATATATAAAAAGTGAAATATAATAGAAAGCGGAACAATCTTCCCAAACGATGAAATCCAAGTGACTCAAACATGTCGTCGCGACTTTATAGACAAACGATCGATATCATAATCGAGAACAAAATTTACGATGTTTCCAAGTTGAATTAGCAGAAAAAACTATAAATTGAATATTTTTCTAATAATAGCTATAATCAGTATGAATCGTTAATAGTGTTGTATATGCTGATCTCTCTTAGTTCAACGATGGATTTGAATGAGCTGACCTATTATAAGAATCCTCGGTGCACGTGAGACTTCGGGTGAAGAAATCCTATATATAACGATTTTCGATTCTGTAGAAGAGGAAATATCAAACCCCTTTTGATACTTACTCTAGAGTCTGGAATGAGATCATGATTACCACCAACGCTATAATAACTCAATCGTTTCCTATTCAAACTTAGGAACTTCGTATACGTTAGAAGAAGGGTAAACGCTTACGTGGTGACGTTCATAGTGGAACCTCACCAAATGGGGAATCTCACTCAGGTGAAATCCCATAAAAACCAACTGGTTTCCACTTCGTAACTTTCATTGCAAAAATATTTCACTGCAGAATAACCAAACAAACCAAACGTTTTCACCTATATTTTTACGTGAAACGTTTTCACCTTATCACTTCACTCAACATTGATTTAATGAAAAACCAGAAGCTGAACTTTTTAAGGCTTCAGTAGCTTTCACTCTCGGATCCATTTTCTATTGAAATGTTAAATTAAATAACAATTAAAACTTAAAATTGAATTTGAACTTTAACTTAACACTGACGTTAAATTATAAAAATTAAAACTTACACTTAAGTTTAAGTTGTACTTTAAAATGTAGGGTTTCACCATTTAAATTTAACCATCAAATTTAAACTTAAGATTAAAGAACATTTATAAACTTAAGTTTATAAATTTAATATTAAACTTAGTTAAAACTAAAGTTGATATTTAAGTTGAACTCGAAACTTAACTTTAACACTTAAGTTAACTTAAGTTGACGCGCCTACCTCCCACTCGCTCCCACTCTGTCGCCTCCTCCGCTCCCGTACCCGCACCCGCACCCGCGCCCGCACCCGCACCCGCGCCCGCACCCGCACCCGCGCCCGCACCCGCACCCGCGCCCGCACCCGCACCCGCGCCCGCACCCGCACCCGCGCCCGCACCCGCACCCGCGCCCGCACCCGCACCCGCGCCCGCACCCGCACCCGCGCCCGCACCCGCACCCGCGCCCGCACCCGCACCCGCGCCCGCACCCGCACCCGCGCCCGCACCCGCACCCGCGCCCGCACCCGCACCCGCGCCCGCACCCGCACCCGCGCCCGCACCCGCACCCGCGCCCGCACCCGCACCCGCGCCCGCACCCGCACCCGCGCCCGCACCCGCACCCGCGCCCGCACCCGCACCCGCGCCCGCACCCGCACCCGCGCCCGCACCCGCACCCGCGCCCGCACCCGCACCCGCGCCCGCACCCGCACCCGCGCCCGCACCCGCACCCGCGCCCGCACCCGCACCCGCGCCCGCACCCGCACCCGCGCCCGCACCCGCACCCGCGCCCGCACCCGCACCCGCGCCCGCACCCGCACCCGCGCCCGCACCCGCACCCGCGCCCGCACCCGCACCCGCGCCCGCACCCGCACCCGCGCCCGCACCCGCACCCGCGCCCGCACCCGCACCCGCGCCCGCACCCGCACCCGCGCCCGCACCCGCACCCGCGCCCGCACCCGCACCCGCGCCCGCACCCGCACCCGCGCCCGCACCCGCACCCGCGCCCGCACCCGCACCCGCGCCCGCACCCGCACCCGCGCCCGCACCCGCACCCGCGCCCGCACCCGCACCCGCGCCCGCACCCGCACCCGCGCCCGCACCCGCACCCGCGCCCGCACCCGCACCCGCGCCCGCACCCGCACCCGCGCCCGCACCCGCACCCGCGCCCGCACCCGCACCCGCGCCCGCACCCGCACCCGCGCCCGCACCCGCACCCGCGCCCGCACCCGCACCCGCGCCCGCACCCGCACCCGCGCCCGCAGCGGTACCGGCGTTCGTATCCCTCACTCTCGCTCGCATCCGTACCTATCTCTCCTGGCTCCCGTTCCCGCTCCCGCTCCCGCTCCGCCTCCTCCTCCCACTCTGCCGTGCCGGCTGATACGGTAGCCACTCCCCTCCTTCCACCGCAACGACTCCTTCTCCATCTTCCCATAAAACCGATATTTTTTATATATTATTATCCTATATCTACCTTGGGATTACCTTGTGGGTGGCTGCCGCTCCAGATTTCACTTGTAAAAAATAAAAAATTCCCCCGTTTTACATCCAAAAATTTATTATCCCTCCTTTTCATTTTTTTTCCCTAAAACAGACCCTCCAAAAAACATTAAATCGGAATTTTAATATTTAAATTAATATGTAAATTTAATTCTTAAATTCACGGTACTGTGCCCCAGCACGGCTTTTCTCCGTGCCATACCATGCCACGCACGGCCCAACACAGCTACGTATGGCCAGTGTTTTTTATACACACGGTTTGACGATTGTGTATTATCATATTTTATAAATAAAAGAGATCGTTGTTTGATAACATTAACGAATAATACATAGAAATAGTTTAGAAAACTTGAAACAACTCTTTTAATGAATGATTAAATTTCTTTTCTCTCAAAACTCGATACGGTAACCATACCCCCGACATAGCACGGCTATAAAACAACCGTGCTATATTGTGCTATCTATGCCGGATACGGCTACCTGGTTCCTAAGTTCACGGCACCATGTATCAGCACGGTCTTTGAACGTCCGTACCATACCGTGCCACGCACGGCCCGGCACGGCTATGCACGGACAGTTTTTATATATATACACGACTGTGCATTACCGTACTTTATAAATAAAAGAAATTGTTGTTTTATACAGTTAATAAATAATACATAAAAATAGTTTAGCAAATTTGAAACAACTCTTTTAATGAATGATTAAAGTTCTTATCTCTCAAAACTCATCACGGTAGCCGTGCCCCCAACATAGCACGGTTATAAAATAACAGTACTATGCCGTACCACCTATGTCGGGCACGGCTATCCGTGAAATTAGGAACGCTACCTGTGAATTTAGGAACTAAATTTATAAATTAATATTGTAATATAAATTTTTATTAAAAATTTAAAATTAATATTTTAAATATCAATCTAGAAAATAATTTTAACGTTCAAATTCAACTGTAANTAAATAAAATAAACGAAGCGGGTAGCATGCTACATTTCTCTATAAAAAAAAAAAAATCCTAGAATTAAATGTGTTCGTGGATGAGATCAGTTATCGATAGTTGACATACATACTATATCAGTACCCTAAAAAAATAAGTAGATAAAAAATATATGTCCTATCCATTTAACTTCGGGTCGGATTCAGATTTGAATACTTATGGTGTGCAGGAAAAATATTAAAATAATATTTTTTTCGAAATGATTGTGATATGTGAATTAGTTGGCACTTCGAAAGAGTGTCGGGAGGAGTCAAATTAGTTTGGACACAAAATTGTCATTGCAAATTACTTTGAACCGAATGCATTCTCAACCGGATCATGCAAATGTGCTTAAGTGACACCTTGTGTGCAACATAACTGCTCCCAACCATCCTTAATTAGGAGTTTTGTCCTTTAGTAACCAGCTGTGAGAAGAATCATCCATTCTCTCTTTCATCTTCTACATTTTCTTTCTTTTAATTCCTTCTTCTCTAATTCTCCTCCTTGTTGTTTCCTTCTCCCCTGCTCAGGCTTAGGAAGGTTGGTAAGTACCAGTGTCGCATCCCGTAATCGCCAATTTGATCGGTTCGGGCAGGCACACAGACCGCCGAACGGACAGAGTCTCTCCTGTACCGCCCAAGCCTAAACAACATCATGTACATCTAGTTTTGCCCAAGTAAAACAAATAACATATACGATTTGCGCGAGGATAATAAAGAAAAGCAAGAGAGAAATTTAACTAAACTATTACATCCATTCATTTACTTAACAATTTACAAATCACCAAAATACAACCATTTATTTCATACATAGTCTGCTCACTACATATTCTCTTCAAAACATAATATGTCTCTCACATAAGTATGTACAGGGTATACTAATGCACGGGAGGTCAATAACTAGGGCGCTATGCCCTTGCCACGATCCTCGGCCCGTTCCGCTAGAATTGGGATCTGCAAAACAAGGGGATGAGAACTAAAAGAAGTTCCGAGTGGGTTTGGCCGCTGACCACGCCGATTTTTCCACTAGGTCTAAGTAGGCATAAGTATAAAGAGAACGAGAGTAAGAAATACGAACATTGCCACGCCCCGCAACTGCCAATTTGGTCGGTTCGGGCACGTCAAACAGACGCCGAACTGACAGAGTCTCTCCTGCCCCCCCAAGGCTAAACAACAGAGTCATGTACATTTTTGTCGCCCAAGATGACATACAACATACATGAGGCACCACAAGTGCGAAACAAACAAAAGCAAGAATCACAAGTAAGCATACAAGTAAACAAGAGAGAAATATTCTAGCTATTACATTTTCATTCAACATTCACATCTTGATTACATTTACATCTCCCAAAATAAATACATGAGTTTTACAACTTCACCTCATCATACATGCTAGCTCTCCACAATACATCATCTAATAACCATGTACACGAGGGTACTCTAATTCAAAATGGAAAAGCTACTAACTACTATGGCGCTAGGCCCTTACCACGATCCTTGCCCGGTCCACTCGAGCTCGGCCCTGCAATAAAGTGGAGTGAGAACTCTATAAATATAGTTCCGAATGGGTTCGGCCGCCGACTCCGCCGATCTTTCCACTAGGTCCAAGCAGGCACAAGTAGATAGATAGATAGATAGATAATGGAAATAAACTGTAATTATAACATGAATTCTACTATCATGCTACTATGCCTTAATCAACTGAAATGAATGCATGAACAATATAGTAATGAAGTTCGCTATCATGATACTATGTTCAAGAAATAATGCCATTCATTTGTTCACCCAATCGCTTGGCTAACCCGAAGGTTTGCCCTCGACTCACAGTGCAATTCCATAGGTAAGGAGACCCTCCCGCTCACAAACCCGAGATTGTCTGCTGGACAAGTACGTTAGTCCAACACGTGATGACTCCGGAGATCACTACTTGGGTGGAGCAACCACGCCAAGTGCAAACAGACTATGTGAGTATGATCCAATCCTCGCCAACTGATGATACCCTACCATCTAGGGTTAATCTGTAATATACCGAAACTTCGGTAAATAAATATCGAACTTTAGTCAAATGATCAAAATGCGAGGTTGGTACGCTTCGGAAAGGCCGAAGGCGTCAAAAAAGGTAAAAGTGCATTGTTGGGGGTTTTTGAGAGCTAATGTAACATACCAGATTTTGGTATAAAAATAAAAATAAATAAAAATAGTGTGAGAAACTATTTTTATTGGATTTATAGAAATAAAACATAAGTCAGAAATGACTTGTGCTGAAATCGGAATGAAAACAGAAGATCTAGAATTTTCTGTTGGAAACGGGACAGATAAATTAGCAGAAAATGTACAGTCTCAGAAAATTATGAAAATTGGAGGATAAGTCAGAAATATTTTTATGAGGCTAGATTTAAAGTTTCATATTTTTCTGACACCCGTAGAGTGAGAAATAAAATTCGAGAGTCATCTGATAAAGATTACAGTTCAGCATAATTTTCGGTAACCAAATGGGGTCGAAACTAAAAACTTAAAATATATTCTTACTCAGTACGTTAAACTGAGTCTGCCTGTCAAATTTGAGCTCAAACGAACATTCAGAAGGGCTCTAACTATTCTGAAGTGCTAAAACTGCCTGAAATGAATAGTGCCTTGGGGTGCATTATAAAGAAGCTGATGCTTCTTCTTCCTCTCCTTCAGCCCGAGCACACACACACGCACGCATGGTGCTAGTGAGAGAAACCTTCATTCCTCTCTCTAGATTTCTCTCTCATCTCTCCATATCTCTCGCTCAAATTCGCGGCGTTGGTGGAGAAGATGCTCGCGAACGCGTTGGGAGCGACGGATCGAGCTTTCGTGCGCCCATTGGAGCGGCGTGTTTTCGTTGCGGCATTCACGTTGTGGTAAGCTTTTGGAATTTGGCTTAATCCTTAGCTTTAAGTGTTCTAATAGCCTCTAACGAGCATTATTAGCATGTTACTCCATTTAATTTGGATTATTTGGAGGTTAATTGCATCTAGGGCTCAAAAATGCTAGTTTTGTAAATATAAGGGTTTGATCTCATTTGACCCTCTGTAAACCTAATTGCTAGGTAAACGAACGCGTTGGCGAAGTCGGTTCGGCGATTCGTCGAGCCGTTGCGAAGTTATTAAAGAAACGGACGTTTAGGCTTTGTTTTCGCCTGGAGGGCCGAGGCGACATCGTAAACCCATGAAAACGGATTTGAAGCATCGTTGCACATAACCGAAGACCTTTAATTTTCGGATCGTGAATTGGAGGCTGTTCGGATGGTCGCGCGATAGATCGAGCCAAACCGGGTGCCGGGTGCCGCGGGAGGCCGATTGCAAGTTTCGACAAGCAATCAGAATGCGAAATGAGGTGGGTTGTGTTTACCGAAGCGACTAGGTCGCCTGTATGTCTAAGAGAAATGAGATTTCATATTGATGCATGTTAACATATTATAAAATGCTAGATAAATGCATGTGATTAATACTTTGAATGCATAAGATAAAGGGCATATGAATATTAACATTATAAAAATATGCTTAAAAGAATGCATAATGACATGTTGTAGAGCATGCATGTGGTTAATGCTAAGAATATAGATAATGACTTAGTGTAAATAGTGCTAGATGAATGCATTGATTAATGCTAAAGTATACATGATAAGCATGCATGTGGATAATGCTAAGTAATGGTATGATAAGCATGATATAGAAATAATAAATGCAAGCATGTGGTTAATGTTAAGAAATGGAAATGTGCAATGGACAATCTATATACATTAGATCGAGTGGCACTAAACCTAGAGTCATGGACATAGGTTAAACATGGATGATATGAACCTAATGTCTTGAACATAGGTTGAACAAGTATAGTGTGAACCTAATGTCATGAACCTAGCAAACACTTGTGGCATTTGAGTATATATATTTTGTATCATTCATGCATGATAGGGCTAAGTACATGTGAACCTTGGTTGCTTTCAATGACATATTTCTAACGAAGTTGAACATAGAGAAATGTAGAACCATAATAGACATATATGTTAGGACCCTATTATTGTGTAAATGTGACAGTTGGACTTGGACATTAGTAAACAAAAGCGACATCGACAATAGAAACATTGATTTGCATAGAGGATATAGTTGTTAAACATAGTTTAACCAAGAGTGGCATTGGACCAAGTTGACATAGAGAGTGGCATGAATAAATAGGTAGAAAACCTATCATGACAATGGCATTGTGACAAGTTGCTATGAATCCTCAAGATGAGGATTAGATCTATACTCATGATACGTCTTGGCTTGAGGGAGGTAGCTCCCCCTCAAGCGGTGAGTTTCCGGAAATAGTCACATCGGGAGCGAGTTCCCGTAGATGGTCCCTAGGGGTGGTTCGAGGCCCCCTGTTATGACGGGATTTGGGGTATGAGTTATTGGGGTTAACAATGTTAACCGGCAAGATTGGGTAAAAGCCAAGTGAATGTACATTAAGCATTATGAGCTATAGATTTGGTATCCCTATCGAGTGGATTTAAGGCTGAGGTGTATGTGAGACGTCCATCATCTCGAGCCTGGATGTATGCGGTATTCCGCAGATGATTGACTCGAGACCGAGTCGGGTGGTTAGCTTGGCTAGGGTAGAGGAAAACCTTAGAAGCAAATAACCAACGATGTAAAGTGACAAGATGTATAAATTATGAAAAAGCTATGAATAGCATGATAGAAAGTTAAATCATTTATTCTACTTGTGTAGTTGCATGATTCGTATATAGCATGGCATTATTGCATTCGTGAGGCAAAGCATGGTTTTATTAGTTGCATAATAAAGATATATATCTATCTGTTTATTGAACTAACTTGAAGTTGCCTCCCTTGGACCTATTGGTCGAGCTTTTCCCTTGGGTGGCCGTACCCACTGGGAACCATGGAGTTGGTTCTCACCCCACGTGGTTTTGGGGTGTTATAGGTTCACACGTGAGCGGTGCGGCGGCGCGAGGCGAGGGCGTAGCATCATAGATAACGCCCTACCATCGAGACCAGAGATAGCGGTACCCTGAGTTGGCCTTTACTTAGGAATGTAAAGAATGAAAAGAATCATGTTGTAATAATCATGTTAAATCGGATTGTATTTGGAAGTTAAGTGAAAGCTAATGTAAGAATTTAATGAGATTTATGATGTAAAAATGTATGAATGTGAATGCATGTTATAACATAGGATGTGTTATGTTGTTTGATACCTTCCATTATGCAATCTTGATTGAAATGTGTTCCTGGTTGGAACTTCGTACATTGTATTGATTGCGACGCCTTAAATGTACAGGGGAGACTCTGTCCGCGGTACAGGGGAAACCCTGTCCGTTCGGCGGTCTGTTGTGGCGCCGCGACCCAGCCAAATAGGCGGGTAGTCGCGGGGCGTGACAGCTAAAGAATCAAAAATCTGCTTACTGCAGCTTTTGAGCTCTCGGGGACCGGTCCCTGGTAGGAGAGACCGGTCCCCGAATGCGAAAAATCTCAGAGATGAAAAATCGGCTAAGTCCTAGAAAACCAGCTCTCGGGAACCGGTCCCTGCGGGGAGAGACCGGTCCCCGAGAGACCGGTCCCATCAGGAAGGACCGGTTGCATCATGTGAGAGCTCCGCTGAGCTACGGGAGGGCTCTTTGGGACTGGTCCCATGCTCGAGAGACAGGTCCCCGAGAGCGAAAAATGCCCAGTCTGCGCAGTAGAAAGAGACGAAAGTTAAGGGGCTTATTTGCATTTATGCACTAAGTGGGCTATGTATGAGGGGGTATGAGATATTTCTCTCATTTCTCTCCCTCACACCCTCTCATATCTCTCTTTCTCTCTCTAGAAGGCAAGGAGAAAAAGAGGAGAAGAAAGTGAAGAAGAAAGCGAAAAAGGTGGAGAGGAAGAAGAAAGATTGAAGCAACTTCCTCTCCTTTACCTCTAGCTCAAGAAAGGAAAGCTTCTGAGGTAAGCTTTGATCCTCACTCATGGTAGAACCCTAGAATGGGTTTTGAATGACCTAAGGATAGTTTTAATGGAGCCCCTAGAAGATTTAAAGCTTTCTTTTTCTTCCCTAAGAGATCAAAACTAGGGTTTTGATATATGTGGAGCTAGGGCACCCAAATTGGGGTTTTTATTTGTGAGGGTTCTAAAGTTAAATTGACCCTCTAAAAACCTAATTGGGGGTATTTCCGACGCGTTGGTGTGCTCGGTTTAACGTTACGAAAAGCCTATGCGAAGTTATAAGCAAAAAGACCTAATTTGGCTTCGTTTTGCCGCAGGTAGCAAACTAGGTGACTAAAAATTCCAAGAAAATCACCGTAGCACCCTAGTAAGCCTACGAGGTGGGTGGTGCTTTCCAAACTTGTTGAATTCCTTTTATGTCTAATGTGTCACTTTCTTGAGCATATGAGCAAATGTTCGTGCATGCATTGTAGGGTAAATGAGATGATGTTCATGTGAATGTTTGCATGTTGAGAGTACAATTTGCATTATAAGATGATTGAGAACCTAAGAACCCTATATATGCATGAGATGTAACATGAGAACCTAGTTGTGGTAAAAGAACAAAGGTAACACTATGACATGTAGATCGAGTGGCATTAGTAAATGCATAAATAAAAGCTAGAGTTAGCAACAAGTGTGGCATCAAAGAATAAAAGGTAGAGTTAGCAACGAGTGTGGCATCAAAGAATAAAAGCTAGAGTTAGCAACAAGTGTGGCATAAAGAACACTAGAGTTAGTGAAATGACATGATTGGGAACAAAGAATGCAAAGAACTTGAGATGGAGACATAATGACTACAATCTTAGAGCTAAGGGTCATTTGTGCATAATTTTCTTATGGTAAAGGAACGAATTGAACTTGACATCCTTAGAGTTAAGGATTGGATCATACTCGCTATAAGTCCTCGCTCAAGGGTGGTCGCTCCCCCTCGGGCGATGCGCTCCGGAGTTTGTCATCACTGGGATGGTGCTGTTCCCCAGAGGACAGTCCCAACGGGAGGAAGCTGAGGGCCCATTAAATGGGATTTTGAGTTGGTGAGTTATGGAACCCCGTGGGAGGAAGCTGAGGGCCCAACGGGTTAGCCAAGAGATTGGATAAAAGAAAAGTGTTGGTTGAGGTGAAACCCACAAGTTAGCCTGAGATTGAACGAAAGATCAAAAAACTTGCATTCTTCATGAGTTTTACATTGAGCATTCTTATTGACAGCTTTGTTCAGGCATATTAGTTGCATTGTATAGTTGGTTACTTATCTGCTTTCTTTCTATTATGCCTGAGTTAGGCCTAGTGGGAAAGTCGGTGAGATTGGGGCCGAACCCACTGGGAACTTCGTTGTAGTTCTCACCCCACTATTTCCACAGAGCCGGGACCGAGTGAGCCGACGAGCGACCGCGGTAAAGATATCGTGCCGTAGACAGTGACTACCAAAGTCGGGCTTTACATTTTGTTAGTAGCCTACCTTATATCATCTTTTGTATTCGATGATTTGAGATGTTAAAGAAAAGAATGTAATATATTATCATGAGCAAATGTGATGTAAAAAGAAATGATGAAAAGCAATGTAAAGACTCATGAATGTAAATGGTTTAAAGTAAACCATTCTACGTGTATGTTGTTAGTTTCCTTTCTTTCACTCATGGCTATTGCTTACCCTCGTGTAAGCCATTGTGTATGTTTCCGCTAGTGCTTTTCTTAACTTGAAATTGTACAGGTGATGAGCCTTGGGCGCACAGGGGAAACTCTGTCCGTTCGGCGTCTGTTCGACGTGCCCGGACCGGCCCAAATTGGTATCGGTCCCGGGGCGTGACATAATCAACAGCACGGAAATTCGACTATCCCTAATGTTCCTATTAAGTGTTCCAACTACACTAAGTCTACATGCAACATGTCATAACTTGGGAAATTCATCTATCCCTAATGTTTCAAGTTCAAGTTTTTCATCTACACTATATTCATCATGCCACTCGTCATCTCTGTCATTCACATTGTTTAAATGCCACTCATTATATCGTGGGATACAACACTAAGTTCATCACTTGTTTAGCATCATAGGTTCCCAATGTCATAACCCAATCCTTATATCCATTACATCAAGTATCCATTCTACAATACTGTAACACACTGGACCTTTGCAAATTGCGAGGTTCGAGTGATTGGCTGTGTTCTGAGCTTTTTCAGATTTTCTGGTGGGTCGTTGACTGTGTTCCGACCTACGGCACGTATCCCGAGAATCGAGGCTTAAAGCTGGGCACCAAAACCCGAAAAATCGGATTTTGGTTAGCCCTCGGGTAGCTTTCAGCAGGCCTTGTACCGGTATAGGGTTGATGGGTGTACCGGTACAAGGGTTGATGGTAGTACAGGTACAGGGGGCTTGTACCGGTACAGAGCCGCTGAACCCGCCAATCCGAGCCTCGGGTTTGGATTTCGTGGGCCTTGTACTGGTACAAGGGCCCGTGTACCGGTACAAGGCGGAAGATTTTGAGCAGTTCGAAACTGCAGGGGTTTTTTCGCGATTGTAGCCTCTCTATAACAGCACCCTCGCCCCTTAGGGTTTTTTTTTGTGCTGGAACCACAGGGAAACAAGGTGAGGAGCCATCCATTCCCTCCTTTTGATTTTTCCTTGGTTGTATTGGAGATTTTTGAGGATTAATGCCTCATTTTGCTTCTTGTTGCATTTTGGAGGCTTTTTTCACCATTAGAGAGGACTTGGAGCTTTGATAGAGGCTTGTTGGAGGAAAGATCTTCCACCCCATTTGATTTGGAGCCCAAGTTGAGACTTCTAGAGAGATTAGCAACATGATTTGAGCTTTTGTTCCATGTTTTGCTAAGTTTTTGAGATGGAACCCTAGATTTGATACTTAGGGTTTGATTTTGGGCATTTTAAATCTAGGGCTTTTGGAGCTAGATTGTTTGGATTAGAACCTTCCTTGGGCTTGGATTGGAAGGGATTTAGCTCTCTTTTGGAGTTTGAAAGAGATTTCCTACACATTAGGTGAGTTTTAGCCCTTTTACTAAGTTTGTTAAAGTTTGATCTTATAGTTGATCGTAATGCCCGTGTATCTCTTCGCTCGATACTTTTAGGGTAATTTGAGACTGGTGGACAACTTCGTTCGGCGAATCGAGGGAGCACGTGACGGTTCGGTGGGTTTGACCTAGCCTATGATATGAGAAATTCTCATATTTGGCGAAATGTATTTCATAAAGTAGAAATTCATGCATTTCCATATTAAATGTAATTATTATGAATTTTATAATGCTTAACATGCCTGCGTTATGTAAAGTAAAATTTTGACCTCTATGTAGTAGAGAGCATGCATATGAAACATAGCATTCTAGATGAGATTTGGAACTATGGCCCCTATCATGAGAATGGATCTTGTTTTCTTGCATTTAGCCTATATGCCAATTGTGACATTAGGGATTTTAAAGGCCTAGAGAGGGCTTGAGAACTTGGACTATTTGAGAATTGGGCCAATGTCATAAAGAGGCATTAGGCCCGGGCTATAGTAATCATTGGTATTAATGTTTTAAATGAAACAAGAACAAGAATTGGGCTTGATCAGTTGTGATGCTTAAGTGTCATAAAGAGGCACTAAGCAAGTGAGTGTTGGGACATCACTTAGAGACATTGGGCTAGATCCTTGGGATGCTAGTGACCTTACCATGTTAAAGACATAAGGATTGGATACTTGAGACTTAGACTATGCTTGCTTGCCATTTGTGCTCATTCGCACATGCTTGTGTGGGTCGCTCCCCACAAGCCGGCACTCCGGAGTTAGCCTACGCGACTTATGTTCGCTCGTGCGGTATTGAGAAGCCTACGGGGTCGAGTGGGACAGACACATTCCAAGAGTAGGGATGTTGGGCTACCATAGGCACTTAGGCGGCACAAGCTGGACTACCTTGGGTAGGTCCCTAATTGGAAATGGAAACCAACACAGTATTGAGTGTGTGACAGTCACTACTAGATAAAGAGTAGTAGTTGGATTACTTGGGTTTGCTTCTAGCATAGTGTTGGACACATGAGCATGCATATATACAGGTAGTATGCTAGAAGTTGTCGCCATTGCATTCATATATATAATGTCGCCATGATAAAGTATAACCTTCATAACTTCATAAAGTAAATCTTGAAAGTACTTGTGAATATGTAGAAACATACTAGTCATGACAAGGTAATAGTGCATCATATAAATGCCAGATTCAATTGCAAAGTAGTAATTTAGCAATTTTAATTATGCTTTCACATTTGCAATTTATTTATTGTTATTACTATCTTGGACTTACCCCTTCTTTCCTCTTGGGGCCTAGTGGTGCGATGAGCTGAGGTCAGTAATTGCCCGCTGGGAACTATAAATTATAGTTCTCACGCCCTCTGTTTTATGTTTTCTTTCAGAGCCTTCCACGCCGGGAGAGGCTAGGGACCGCCGGAAGGGAGTTGTGTCGAGCTAACTTCCTTCGAGGACGATTCGATAGGTGGTCTACCTCTCGTTGTTTTATTTTGTGAGAGGTTGAGAGTTGTACCCGTGTATGTATAGAGACCACCCTTCTTTTGAATCTTTGTATTCTTTTTAAGGAGATAGCATTGTATCACTTTATGCTTTACTTTCTTTGTCTAGTTATGTTTCTTTTACTCTGGTTTAGATGATAGAACTTTACTCACTCTGATATCATTAGTTATTATTGTGCTATTTGTTCTATCTCTTGCTTTTACTTCCGCTTTTATTGTAGACGCCTTATATGTGTAGACATATGGCGGGTCTGGGCACGCTACCGGGAGGGCCTTCGCCGGTTCCGGGGCGTGACAGATTAATTTGGTATCAGAGCCTAGGGTTGAGTCTTAGTGAACCTTGCAAACCTTAGGCCGGTTGGACTATAGGAATTAGGCTCGTGCGAGACGAGGTCTAATTGACTTGTGAGCGAAAGTATTTCGATTGGGTTCATGATAACTCTAAAAAGTTGGAGTTTGATCGGAGTGTATGGCTTCTAACTTCGCGGAGGGTTACGTTGGCGGCCGACAACGTAACATCGGGAGTTAGTAGTGAAGGACACTTCCTTACTTTCGCATGATTTGGATTTTATCTATTTGAGCGGGGTTGCGATAGTGTGGGTTACTAACTTGCGCTTTTATGTTTTGTAGTGACGATGCCGATTACACGCTCCCAGTCTGCCGAGGCGGATGATGCGGCACATCCCGAGGAGGTCGAGACCTCCGCTACTTCCGGATCTAGTGAGGTCCGTGACTTGAGGGCCCAGCTTGCGGTTCTCACTGATCTGTTGGCGCAGCAGACGGCAGTGGCGCAGCGACAGGCTGAGGTGGCTCAGCGGCAGGAGGCGCAGATGAAGCATCTTGAGGACCTCCTACTTCAGCAGGCGGCAGCTTCGAGGGAGACCCAGGGTCCCACACCGCCAGCACCCGTGGTGGATGTCGCACCGAGGGCGCAGTCCCCCGCGCACAGTTCTTCACGTGCGGCACCGGCGACCGCACCTCGGGAGGAGGTGGCTGCGGTACTACCAGTTCAGAGACCGGCGACAGGGGCAGCATTCCCCGTGATGGCCGAGGGAGCCGAGCGGGACCGGCTTATGGATTGCCTCAGTGAGTTCAGGAGATGCAACCCGAGGACGTTTGATGGCGAGAACGTCGACCACTGAATTGTTGAGAAGTGGTTGATGCACATGGTGAAGCTTTTTCAAGACACCTTTGTGGAGGAGCTGGATAGAGTTTTGCTCGCCACTCACTTTCTCGACGGCGAGGCCTACCGTTGGTGGTTGGATATCTAGGACAACCCCAACACCGACTTGGCAGCGATTACTTGGACGTGATTCAAGGAGCTTCTTTTGGCGCACCACTTTCCGACCAGCGTTAAGAGGAAGATGGAGCAGGATTTACGCAGCTTGCGCCAGGACGAGCGGTCAGTGGCTGAGTACGAGAGGGAGTTCTCCCGGATACTACACTGTGTACCGTTTGTTGTGAGGGATGACGAGGACAAGGCCCGCATTTTTTAGCGCGGTTTGCGGCCTTCTATCTTCCGGTTGGTGCAGTCTTCCAACCTCCAGACCTATCGGGAAGTTGTGGATCGAGCTTTGATAGTGGAGGCAGGAGCGGCGGATTTGCAGGAGCGTCGCGAGAGCTCAGAGAAGGGGAAGGGGAAGAGGCCCGCGGCTGATGGTGCAAGTCAGACGCACTCACGGAAGCCGTCGAGGCACCCCAGGAGTCGGAGCCAGTCGCGAGGACGTGGCCAGTCTACCCAACGAGGAGGACCCGACCGTCGCCAGGCTCCCCACTGCGTGATCTGTGGTGGTCCCTACTACCCACGACAGTGTACACGCAGCCGGGGCAGGTGCTTCTTGTGTGGCCAGGAGGGCCACTTCCAGTCGGACTGCCCGAGGAGCCCATTGCCAGCGCCATCTTCGGCATCTGCACCAGCATCGCTAGGTCCCAGTCAGGGGACATCTTCTGCGCATCACCAGGCAGGGCGACCGCCAGTTCTACGGCAGGTGGAGGGGTCACGACAGGCCCCGAGCGGGCGCATGTACGCGGCCCAGACTGAGGAGGCGGTGGCGGCCGAGAATGTGGTCGCATGTATCATTTTACTTCATGGTATTCGAGTTAGAGCATTGTTTGATACCGGTGCATCGCATTCATTCATTGATCGGCTGTTTGCCGAGCTGAATGGTATCCCACTTGTATCCTTGTTGCATCCGGGACGAGTTACTGTACCCGATCACTCTTTGGACATTCGAGAGTTTTGCCCCAGCTGCCCTATTCGGGTTGGAGATTGGATCATGCCCGTGGACTTGCTAGCTTTGCATAAACTCGGGGAGTTTGATGTTGTGTTGGGCATGGATTGGTTGACTAAGTATTTCGCCACTATCGATTGTAAGGATCGAACGGTGACTTTTAGAGAGCCAGGGCAGGCGGAGGTTGTGTACCGAGGATGCCAGAGTTCGCTGTTTGCGATGACGATTAGCTCCTCTCGAGCTAGGCAATTGATTAGTAGATACTGCGTAGCCTATTTGGCTACTGTTGTGTTGCGGGGCGATGCGGACGCCCCTAGGATTGAGGATATCCCCGTAGTGCGGGAGTTTGGAGATGTGTTTCCAGCGGAGCTTCCAGGCATGCCTCCTGATAGGGAGATTGAGTTTGTGGTAGATCTCGTTCCCGAGACTACTCCGATCTCAAAGGCACCCTATAGGATGGCATCAGCAGAATTAAAGGAGCTGAAGGCACAGTTGCAGGATCTTCTCGATAAGGGTTTTGTGCGACCGAGTGTGTCATCTTGGGGAGCACCGGTTTTGTTTGTGAAGAAGAAGGATGGATCACTTCGCTTGTGTGTGGACTATCGTGAACTTAACAAAGTCACGATCAAGAACAAGTATCCATTGCCGAGGATCGACGATCTATTTGATCAGCTCCAGGGATCTTGTGTATATTCCAAGATTGACTTGTAGTTGGGATATCACCAGTTGAGGATCAGACCTGAGGATGTGTCGAAGACGGCTTTTAGAATACGGTATGGACACTATGAGTTTACTATTATGCCATTTGGGCTTACTAATGCCCCGGCAGCTTTTATGGATTTAATGAACCGTGTTTTCAAGCTTTACTTAGACAGATTTGTCGTGGTGTTCATCGACGACATCTTAGTGTATTCCCAGAGTGATGCGGATCACGAGGAACACTTGAGACTTGTACTTCAAGTGCTTCGGGAAAAGAAGCTCTATGCCAAGTTGAAAAAATGTGAGTTTTGGCTTAGAGATGTGGCGTTTTTGGGCCATGTGATTTCAGGATCAGGCATAGCGGTGGATCCGAGAAAAATTGAAGCTATCAAGGATTGGCCGAGGACGACGAGTGTGACTGAGATACGGAGCTTCATTGGGTTGGCCGGCTACTACCGACGGTTCGTCGAGGGATTTGCAAAGTTATCTACTCCCCTCACGAGACTCACGCATAAGGGCACCAAGTTCATTTGGAATGATGCGTGTGAAAGGAGCTTCCAAGAGTTGAAGCAGCGATTGACGACCGCCCCGATCCTAACCTTGCCAACTGCTGGAGCAGGGTATGTGATTTATAGTGATGCTTCCTTTAATGGATTGGGCTGTGTCTTAATGCAGGACGGAAAAGTGATCGCGTATGCATCTCGCCAATTGAAGGATTATGAAAGGAATTACCCTACTCACGACTTGGAGTTGGCGGCCGTGGTCTTTGCATTGAAGCTATGGCGCCACTACTTATATGGCAAGCGATGCGAAGTATATACGGATCACAAAAGCTTAAAGTATCTATTCACTCAGAAGGAGTTGAACTTGAGACAGCGCAGATGGTTGGAGCTACTCAAGGATTATGATTTGACGATACTTTACCACCCGGGCAAGGCTAAACGTGGTGGCTGATGCGCTAAGTAGGAAATAGACGGAAAACTTAGCGATGCTTGTGGTTACTCAACCGCCGTTGATCGAGCAAATGAAGCGGTTGGAGTTGGAGGTGGTGACTCCTAATACACCTTTGAGACTGATGACTTTGGTGGTGCAACCTATACTTTTGGAAAGGATTAAGGAAAAGCAAGCTTCCGACTCGGAGTTGCAAAAGATTCAAGCTAAGATGGTTGATGGTTGCACCGGTGACTTCACTTTAGACGGTGAAGGATTGATGCGTTTCCGCGGATGGCTTTGTGTACCGGCGAACTTGAGCATTAAAGAGGATATTCTTCAAGAAGCACACCGAGCACCGTATGCTATACATCCAGGAGGCACCAAGATGTACAAGGACTTGAAGTCGCTTTATTGGTGGCCCGGGATGAAAAAGAATGTTGGTGAGTTTGTTGCTAGATGTTTGACTTGCCAACAGGTGAAGGCTGAGCACCAAGTTCCTGCGGGAAAGTTGCAGAGCCTACTGATTTCGGTGTGAAAATGTGAAAAGATCACCATGGACTTTGTGACTGGATTGCCTCGCTCACAGGCTGGGCATGATGCTATTTGGGTGATCGTGGATAGATTGACAAAATCAGCACATTTCATACCTATCCACACTACTTGGACTTGGGAGAGACTCGCACAGGTTTATTTGGATGAGATAGTGCGATTGCATGGGGTACCCACTTCTATAGTGTCAGATCGAGATCCCCGTTTTGTATCCTATTTTTGGAGGAGCTTACAGGACGCTCTGGATACGCGCTTGGACTTCAGTACTGCTTTCCACCCCCAGAGTGACGGGCAGTCGGAGCGTACGATACAGACTCTCGAGGATATGCTTCGAGCCTGCGTGATTGACTTCCAGGGAGGATGGTCGCAGCATCTACCGATGGCAGAGTTTGCTTATAACAACAGTTATCACGCAAGCATCAAGATGGCACCGTTCGAGGCACTCTGTGGACGGAAGTGTAGAGCGCCACTTCATTGGAGTGAAGTTGGCGAGAGATTGGCTTTAGGCCCTGATGTGCTTCAGGAAGCAGAGGACAGGGTTCGCATTGCTCGGGAGCGATTGTTGACGGCCTAGAGTAGGCAGAGGAGTTGTGCTGATCGGCGTCAACGAGACTTGGAGTTTCAGATTGGAGATCGCGTCTTCTTGAAAGTCTCGCCGACTCGAGGGATTAGACGATTTGGAATCCGGGGCAAGTTGAGCCCCCGATTCATTAGACCGTTTGAGGTTTTGGAGTGTGTAGTAGGCCCGGTAGCGTATCGACTCGCTCTACCGCCAAACTTATCGGGTGTACACAATGTGTTCCATGTATCGGTCATTCGGAAGTACATCCACGACCCGGCTCACGTATTGGATGCTACGCCTTTGGAGCTGCGGGATGACTTGAGCTTTGAGGAGCAACCATTGAGGATTTTGGCTCGCGAGGTGAAAAGACTGCGGAACCGTGAGATTCCCTACGTGAAGGTGCTTTGGAGCAACGATGACGAGCGCGAGGCCACTTGGGAGCTGGAGAGCGCACTGCGGGAGCGCTACCCCCATCTTTTTCAGATGGAGACTTGAGGTACTTGTCATTTCGAGTTTCGCGGATGAAACTCCTTTTTAGGAGAGGTGAATGTAACACACTGGACCTTTGCAAATTGCGAGGTTCGAGTGATTGGCTGTGTTCTGAGCTTTTTCAGATTTTCTGGCGGGTCGTTGACTGTGTTCCGACCTACGGCACGTAGCCCGAGAATCGAGGTTTAAAGCTGGGCACCAAAACCCGAAAAATCGAATTTTGGTTAGCCCTCGGGTAGCTTTCAGCAGGCCTTGTACCGGTACAAGGTTGATTGTTGTACCGGTACAAGGTTGATGGTTGTACCGGTACAGGGGCCTTGTACCGGTACAGAGCCGCTGAACCCGCCAACCCGAGCCTCGGGTTTGGATTTCGTGGGCCTTGTACCGGTACAAGGCGGCAGATTTTGAGCAGTTCGAAACTGCAGGGATTTTTTCGCGATTGTAACCTCTCTATAATAGCACCCTCGCCCCCTTAGGGTTTTTTTTTGTGCTGGAACCACAGGGAAACAAGGTGAGGAGCCATCTATTCCCTCCTTTTGATTTTTCCTTGGTTGTATTGGAGATTTTTGAGGATTAATGCCTCATTTTGCTTCTTGTTGCATCTTGGAGGCTTTTTTCACCATTGGAGAGGACTTGGAACTTTGATAGAGGCTTGTTGGAGGAAAGATCTTCCACCCCATTTGATTTGGAGCCCAAGTTGAGACTTCTAGAGAGATTAGCAACATGATTTGAGCTTTTGTTCCATGTTTTGCTAAGTTTTTTAGATGGAACCCTAGATTTGATACTTAGGGTTTGATTTTGGGCATTTTAAATCTAGGGCTTTTGGAGCTAGATTGTTTGGATTAGAACCTTCCTTGGGCTTGGATTGGAAGGGATTTAGCTCTCTTTTGGAGTTTGAAAGAGATTTCCTACACATTAGGTGAGTTTTAGCCCTTTTACTAAGTTTGTTAAAGTTTGATCTTATAGTTGATCGTAATGCCCGTGTATCTCTTCGCTCGATACTTTTAGGGTAATTTGAGACTGGTGGACAACTTCGTTCGGCGAATCGAGGGAGCACGGGACGGTTCGGTGGGTCTGACTTAGCCTATGATATGAGAAATCCTCATATTTGGCGAAATGTGTTTCATAAAGTAGAAATTCATGCATTTCCATATTAAATGTAATTATTATGAATTTTATAATGCTTAACATGCCTACGTTATGTAAAGTAAAATTTTGACCTTTATGTAGTAGAGAGCATGCATATGAAACATAGCATTCTAGATGAGATTTGGAACTATGGCCCCTATCATGAGAATGGATCTTGTTTTCTTGCATTTAGCCTATATGCCAATTGTGACATTAGGGATTTTAAAGGCCTAGAGAGGGCTTGAGAACTTGGACTATTTGAGAATTGGGCCAATGTCATAAAGAGGCATTAGGCCCGGGCTATAGTAATCATTGGTATTAATGTTTTAAATGAAACAAGAACAAGAATTGGGCTTGATCAGTTGTGATGCTTAAGTGTCATAAAGAGGCACTAAGCAAGTGAGTGTTGGGACATCACTTAGAGACATTGGGCTAGATCCTTGGGATGCTAGTGACCTTACCATGTTAGAGACATAAGGATTGGATACTTGAGACTTAGACTATGCCTGCTTGCCATTTGTGCTCATTCGCACATGCTTGTGTGGGTCGCTCCCCACAAGCCGGCACTCCGGAGTTAGCCTACGCGACTTATGTTCGCTCGTGCGGTATTGAGAAGCCTACGGGGTCGAGTGGGACAGACACATTCCAAGAGTAGGGATGTTGGGCTACCACAGGCACTTAGGCGGCACAAGCTGGACTACCTTGGGTAGGTCCCTAATTGGAAATGGAAACCGACACAGTATTGAGTGTGTGACAGTCACTACTAGACAAAGAGTAGTAGTTGGATTACTTGGGTTTGCTTCTAGCATAGTGTTGGACACATGAGTATGCATATATACAGGTAGTATGTTAGGAGTTGTCGCCATTGCATTCATATATATAATGTCGCCATGATAAAGTATAACCTTCATAACTTCATAAAGTAAATCTTGAAAGTACTTGTGAATATGTAGAAACATACTAGTCATGACAAGGTAAAAGTGCATCATATAAATGCCAGATTCAATTGCAAAGTAGTAATTTAGCAATTTTAATTATGCTTTCACATTTGCAATTTATTTATTGTTATTACTATCTTGGACTTACCCCCCCTTTCCTTTTGGGGCCTAGTGGTGCGATGAGCTGAGGTCAGTAATTGCCCACTGGGAACTATAAATTATAGTTCTCACGCCCTCTCTTTTATGTTTTCTTTCAGAGCCTTCCATATCGGGAGAGGCTAGGGATCGCGGGAAGGGAGTTGCGTCAAGCTAGCTTCCTTCGTGGACGATTTGATAGGTGGTCTACCTCTCGTTGTTTTATTTTGTGAGAAGTTGAGAGTTGTACCCGTATATGTATAAAGACCACCATTCTTTTGGATCTTTGTATTCCTTTTGAGGAAATAGCATTGTATCACTTTATGCTTTACTTTCTTTATCTAGTTATGTTTCTTTTACTCTGGTTTAGATGATAGAACTTTACTCGCTCTGATATCATTAGTTATTATTGTGCTATTTGTTCTATCTCTTGCTTTTACTTCCGCTTTTATTGTAGACGCCTTATATGTGTAGACATATGGCGGGTCTGGGCACGCTACCGGGAGGGCCTCCGCCGGTCCCGGGGCATGACAAATACCATGTCAACTATAGAAAACATACAAGGAGTGGAAATGCATGTATCATCATCCTATAATGCATAACAATATACAAGATGCAAGTCAACAATGCAACTAAGACATAGAAAGAAGTTCAGTTGCTTCAGGATGGCACCCTCCATCTCTATGTGATGCCTCGAAGCTAGGAATCCAGTTTCGCGATTTTTGGATGCCGCCTCGGCCTTCCAGGCAGAAACGATGCCAAAAACGTCCTTTTCACAAATATCTTCGCGTAGGGTTGTCGGATTGCCAAACCGACTTCGCCAACGTGTTAGAATACCTAGCAATTAGGTTTGTATGGGCTCAATTTAGATCAAAACCCCACATAAGCAAATGCCCTCTTTTGGATGCCCTAGAATCTCATTATTGGAAAATGCTACATCTAGCTCATTACTTATGCAATTAATGAGTTCAACTACATCTAGAGGTCCATTAAATTCCATTCCTAGGGTTTATAAACACATCCCTAGCAATTTACCATGGGAGAGCTCAAAAAGCTTACCTCCAAAGCTTGCTCCAATTGTGGGGAAGAAGATGAAGATCAACTTCCAAGCTTACTTCTCCACCAATCTCTCCTCTTAAATCCCACCTTGAAGAGAGAGAAAGAGAGTTTAGAGAGAGAGAGGTATTTTGGGTTTATCCAAATGGGAGAGATAAGAGGAAATGGCCCCTATACCCTCTCATTTAACCCCACTCAATCCAAATTGCAAAAAGCCCCTCCAACTCTTCTGTTCTCACACTGCCCGAATTGGGCAGTTTTCTGGTACGGGGATCGGACTGTAGCACACTAGACCTTTGCAAATTGCGAGGTTCGAGTGTTCGATATGTATTCCGAACTTTTTCACACTTGGTGGAGGGCCGTCGATTTATACCGGCCTAAAAGTTCTATCTCTAGAGTTTTGGCAAGTCCTAAGAGTTTTCACTCTTGGGGACCGGTCCCTGATATGAGAAACCGGTCCCCTCAGCACAGTGCTACGACAGGGCTTGAGGCAACCGGTCCCTGGCTGTGAGAGACCGGTTCCCGAACGCTGGTTTTGCGGGACGAGCCGAGAGACCGGTCCCTGGCAGGGAGAGACCGGTTCCTCAGCGCGTGAGCGGCCCAGACCGGGCAGTGCACAGAGTGGATTTTTGAGGGGCCTAAGTGGATTTTGTTACCTTAGAGGCTTTAGGCAGCCTCTCTACCCCCTCTCACTCTCATTTTCTCTCCCTCTCACTCTCCCTACACTTCTAGAGAGAGAAAGGGAAGGAGAAGAAGGAGAAGGAGAGGAGAGGAGCTTGCTTGGAGGCCTTGGAGCACCATCTTCTTCCTCATTTCTCACCTTTGGAGGCTTGGAGCTTGCTTTTGGAGCTTTGTGGTGGATCAATCTTCAACCCTAGAAGAAGTGAAGAAACTCCCTCTCCCTCATCTCTAGCTTGGAAAAGAAGAGCTTACAATGTAAGCTTTGAACCCTAATCATGGTAGAACCTAATCTAGGGTTTGGATTAAGCTTAAAATGGGTTTTATGGAACCATTTGAGTATTTGAAGCTTTTCTTTTGCTTCTTTTGAGATCAAGACCATAGAAATTGTGAAGCTTGAGGTGAGCTTCATCACCTCTCATGGTGAAGCCCTAAGTAGGGTTTTGATTTGTCTAAAGATGGTTCTAATGGACTTTTTAGAGTATAATGAAGCTACTTTTGCTTCCCATTGAGATCAAACCCTAAGTTTGATGATGCTATGGAGCTAGGGCACCCAAATTGGAGCTTTTGCTCATGGGGGTTCCTAAGTGAAATTGACCCTCTAGAAACCTAATTAGGGGTATTTCCGACGCGTTAGTGCGCTCGGATTAACATTACGAAGAGCCAATGAAAAGATATGAGCAAAATGACCTATTAGGGCTTCGTTTTGCCGCAGGTAAAGAACGAGAAGCCTAGAAATCCCAAGAAAATCGTCGGAGCACCTTTGAAAGCCTACGAGGTAGGTGGTGCTTTTCAAACTTGTTGAATTTCTCTCTATGCCTAATGTGTCGTTCATTTGAGCATGTGTATATATATTGTTGTATGCATTTTAGGGTAAAGTAATGATGAAAATATGATGATGCATGATTATGAGTACAACTTGCATAATATGATGAATGAGAACTATGTGAACGTCAAAAACCCTATGTGTATGCATGAGAGAAAAGTGAGCACCCAAAGTGAGCAAAAGAACAGAGTGACACAATGACATAGATCGAGTGGCATTTGATAAAGTTAAAGTGAAATGACACTAGAGATAATGTGAGGTAAAGAACCAATATAATATAAAGAATGATGAAAATGACAATGTTTAAAGTTAAAGTAATGTGGGGAGTAAAGAACATGAAGTGCTAGAGGTAGCCAAAAGTAAAGAATGTAAAGAATATGATTGCTAGAGTTAGCAAGAGTAATGAATGGTAAAGAATAAAGATTGCTAGAGTAGCAACATAAAGTGATGTAAAGAACACTAGAGCTAGTGTAAAGTCAAGATTGAACTTATAAATCCTTTGAGTTAAGGATATGATCATACTTGCTATGAGTTCCGTGCTCGAGGGCGGTCGCTCCCCCTCGGGCGATGCGCTCCGGTGTTATGCATCATGAGTTGGAGTAAACCCGAAGGAAGGTCCTAGCGGGTGAGTTCCTGCGATGATAGACTTAATGTGAAGCAAGTCAATGTGGCGATACCCCCGGGTTAGCCTTGAGATTAAAGAACAAAGAGTAAAGAACAAAGTGCAAAGAACAAGGAACAAAGAACAAAGAGTAAAGTGAAAAGTACAAAGAATTTGCATAATCTGCATTTATTTAATGTTGAGCATATTTCTGCTTATTATTCAGGCATATTAGCATCATGTATAGTTTGGTTACTGTTTATAGCCTATTCTTTCTATTATGCCTGAGTTAGTCCTAGTGGGAAAGTCGGTGATGTTGAGGCCGAACCCACTGGGAACTTTATTGTAGTTCTCACCCCACTATTTCCACAGAGCCGGGTCAGAGTGAGTCGGCGAGCGACCGAGGTAAAGGTATCGCGCCTTAGTCAGAGGCCACCAGAGTTGGGTTTACATTTTGTAGTAGTTACCCCTTATCTTCTTTTGTACTTGATGGTTAGTGATGTAAAGAAAAGAATGTAAGGTGTATTATGAGAAAATGTGATGTAAGAAAGAAATGATGAAATGAAATGTAAAGAATTCGAAAATGTACAAGATGAATGTAATGTATATGATCTAAATTGAATCATAGTACAAAATGAATGCTAGTTTCCTATCTTTCACTCGTGGCTATTGCTTACCCTTGTGTAAGCCGTTTGTGTATGTTTCCGCTAGTGCTTTTCTCTATTGATGAAAATGTACATGTGATGAGCCTTGGGCGGATAAGGGAAACTCTATCCGTTCGGCGTCTCTTTGACGTGCTCGAGTCGGGCCAAATTGGTATCGGTCCCGGGGCGTGACATGCAGTGCCTCCTTCGGACCTGGTGGGTCGAGCTCTTCCCTTGCGTGGCCGTACCCACTGGAAACTATATTTATATAGTTCTCACCCCCGTGTGGTTTTGGGGGTTACAGGTTCGCACGCGAGCGGCGCGTCGACGCAAGGAGAGGGCGTAGCTCCGTAGATAGCGCCTTACCACCGAGACCAGAGATAGTGGTACCGGAGTCAGCCAAGCTAGGGGCTGTAGAAAAGAAAAAGAATCAAACTTGTAATAATCTGGTGATAATTGATTGTATTCAGAAGTTGAATGTAATTTTTAAGAAAGGAAATGTATAAGTTTCAAATGAGATGAATGCTTGTAATAACATAAGATGTGTTATGTTTTTGATACTTCCTTTTGCGATCTATGATCGAATACTGTTCCTGGTTGGAACCACTTGTATTGTTTTGATTGCGACGCCTAAGACGTACAGGGTGTTAGGATTCGTCCACATTGGGACTTATTTAAAATATTTCTAATCCATATAGGATAAGAAATAAATATTTACAATTATCCGTTATATTCCTAATCCACTTGGGATAAAGAATAAATCTAACAGATAAATCCTAATCTGTTTAAATCTCTATCTATGTGAGATTTAGTTAGAATATGATTAGAATTAATATCTTCCTTATGGCCTATAAATACATGAGGTATTGACCACATACTAGATAACGAGAAAAAAATAAGAATCATCTCTCCACCAAAATTCTCTCTCTTGGGTTCGCTCTAGGGCACCATCATAAACCCTAGGGATTTGGGCGGTGTGCAGCGATCGACTCTAGTAGCCGGATTGCAACGAGTAAGAACAACGTACAACAAATTGAGACAGGACGTTGGCGGATCAACGAGTTCGTAAAACAAGACGAGATCAGATCCTGGTAATCACAACATTAATTCCGCACCATAAAGAGGTATGTAAAAATCTATGTGATTTTTGCGACAATTGTTTTTTGGGTATTTAATTAATTTTATCCAACAGTGGTATCAGAGCCATATAGTGCTTGTTTTCGCTCGATGATTCTTTTTTTTTAACATCGAATATATTTTTAAATATTCTATAATAATAATAATGGGTGAAGTTTTTGAGCCGTTATTGGCAGGCTCAACTCGGTTTTATTGGTGTATGATAGTCCTACAAAAGATCCGGCCCACTCGTTCACTGGGCGGCATGTTAGGCCAGCCCTCTGACTTATTGGGAAACCAATACAGGGCCCGCTATCGGGCCAATATGCGGGTCAAGCTCGCACACTGGACCCGTGGAGGCCAGCCCGTGTGGGGGCTTGCTCGCGACCTGTAACACACTGGACCTTTGCAAATTGCGAGGTTCGAGTGTTTGGATGTGTTTCGAGCTTTGCAAATTGGGTTATAGTAGTCATTAGTATTAATGTTTAAATGAAACATAGAACAAGAGTCGAGCTTGATCAGTGTGATGCTTAAGTGTCATAAAGAGGCACTAAGCAAGTGAGTGTTGGGACATCACTTAGAGACATTGGGCTAGATCCTTGGGATGCTAGCGACCTTGCCATGTTAGAGACATGCGGATAGAGTATTTGAGACAGTGACCTTGCTTGTTTGTCATTTGTGCTCATTCGCACATACTTGTGAGGGTCGCTCCCTACAAGCCGGCACTCCGGAGTTAGCCTACGCGACTTATGTTCGCTCGTGCGGTATTGAGAAGCCTAGGGGTCGAGTGGGACAGACACATCCCAAGAGTAGGGATGTTGGGCTACCACAGGCACTTAGGCGGCACAAGCTGGACTACCTTTGGTAGGTCCTTAATTGGAAATGGAAATCGACACGGTGTTGAGTTTATTATGAACACTACTAGTCTGAGAGTAGTAGTAGGATCACTTGGACTTCCTTCTAGCATAGTTGTGGACATTTGGGTATTCATACATACATGTAGTATGCTAGGAGATGTTGTTTATTGCATCCTTATATGCATTGTAGTCATGACCAAGTATTACTTTCATATCTGTATAAAGTAAAGCATGATATTACTTGTGAACATATATATCCATGACAAGATAAAGTCGCATTAGGAATGCCATGTTTAATTGCAAGTTGTAGCTTAGCATCCTAATTATTATGCTTTCTAATATGCAATTTACTCGTTACTCTTATTGTTAGACTTACCCTTTTCTTTGGGGCCTAGTGGTGCACTGAGCTGAGGTCAGTAATTGCCCACTGGGAACTATAAATTATAGTTCTCACGCCCTCTTTTTCTCGATGTTTTTCAGAGCCTTCCACGCAGGGTGAGGCCAGGGATCGCGGGAAGGGAGTTGCTTCGAGCTAGCTTCCTTCGAGGACGAGTTGCTAGGTGGTCTACCTCTCGATATTTATTTTTTTTTTGCGAGAGGTTGAGGGTTTTACCAGTGTACTAGAGACCACCATTTTTGTACTTTTGAGACAGATAGTGTTCTACTTATGGTTATCTTTGTTTGACTAGCTTTATTTCCTTTACTTTGGTATAGATGATAGAACTTTTCTTGCTCTGATGTCAGTAGTTGCTAGTTATTTCGCTACTTTTATTTGTTCTACCTCCTGCTTTTACTTCCGCTTTTAGTGTAGACGCCTTATATGTGTAGACATATGGCGGGTCTGGGCACGCTACCGGGAGGGCCTCCGCCGGTCCCGGGGCGTGACAGATTAATTTGGTATCAGAGCCTAGGGTTGAGTCTTAGTGGACCTAGCGAACCTTAGGCCGGTTGGACTATAGGAATTAGGCTCGTGAGAGACGAGATCTAATTGACTTGTGAGCGAAAGTATTTCGATTGGGTTCATGACAACTCTAAAAAGTTAGAGTTTAATTGGAGTGTATGGCTCCTAACTTCGCGGAGGGTTACGTTGGCGGCCGACAACGTAACATCGGGAGTTAGTAGTGAAGGACACTTCCTTACTTTCGCGTGATTTTGGTTTTGTTATTTGAGTGGGGACTCGATAGTGCGGGTTGCTAACTTGCACTTTTATGTTCTGTAGTGACGATGCCAATTACACGCTCCCAATCTGCCGGGGCGGATGATGCGGCACACTCCGAGGAGGTCGAGACCTCCGCTACTTCCGGATCTAGTGAGGTCCGTGACTTGAGGGCCCAGCTTGCGGTTCTCACTGATTTGTTGGCGCAGCAGACGGCAGCGGCGCAGCGACAGGCTGAGGTGGCTCAGCGGCAGGAGGCGCGGATGAAGCATCTTGAGGACCTCCTACTGCAGCAAGCGGCAGCTTCGAGGGAGACCCAGGGCCCCACACCGCCAGCACCCATGGTGGACGTCGCACTGAGGGCGCAATCCCCTGCGCCCAGTTCTTCACGTGCGGCACCGACGACCGCACCTCGGGAGGAGGTGGTTGCGGCACTACCTATCCAGAGACCGGCGACAGGGGCAGCATTCCCCGTGATGGCCGAGGGAGCCGAGCGGGATCGACTTATGGAGCGCCTCAGTGAGTTCAGGAGGTGCAGCCCGAGGACGTTTGATGGCGAGAACGTCGACCACTGGATTGTCGAGAAGTGGTTGATGCATATGGAAAAGCTGTTTCGAGACACTTTTGTAGAGGAGCGGGATAGAGTTTGGCTCGCCACTCACTTTCTGGACGGCGAGGCCTACCGTTGGTGGTTGGATATCCAGGACAACCCCAACACCGACTTGGCAGCGATTACTTGGACTAGGTTCAAGGAGCTTCTACTGGCGCACCACTTTCCTACCAGCGTCAAGAGGAAGATGGAGCAGGATTTGCGCAGCTT
>NW_017893478.1:66124-68862 GCF_001540865.1 Ananas comosus
GAGAGGAATTATAGAGTAGACTTCGGCCACGTCCTCATCCACCCTACCACCCCCCTCGATGCGACTGCTCCGGCTCCCTGGGTGTCCTCGGCGGCCTCCGTGAAGTGCGCTCTGAGTTGCCCTCAGCCGCGGGCACTCTTGCCCTTGCCCTTAATCTAGGCCTCCGCGACGCTCCTGCAGATCCGCCGCTCCTGCCTCCACTATCAAAGCTCGATCCCAAACTCCCCGGTAGTCTTGGTACGGTTGGAAGACTCCAAACCGCGAAGATATGAAGGCCGCAAACCTGCGCTCAAAGATGCGGGCCTTGTCCTCGTCGGGCCTCACAACAAACGGTACACAGTGTAGTATACCGGGAGAAACTACCCTCCTCCGTATCAGCCACTGACGCGATCATCCTGGCGCCTTAACTCTCTTAACCTCTTGGGTCTAGCCACCACCCAAAATGCTTAAGCCGGGTTAAGAGTTTAGCCCTATTATATCTTATATATAGGACTATCTGGGGTTTCACAACAGGCCCCGAGCGGGCGCATGTACGCGGCCCAGACTGAGGAAGCGGCGGCAGCCGAGAATGTGGTCGCAGGTATCATTTTACTTCATGGTATTCGAGTTAGAGCTTTGTTTGATACCGGTGCATCACATTCATTCATTGATCGGCTGTTTGCTGAGCTGCATGGCATCCCACTTGTATCTTTGTTACATCCGGGCCGAGTTGTTGTATCCGATCACTCTTCAGACATTCGGGAGTTTTGCCCCAGTTGCCCTGTTAGGATTGGAGATTGGATCATGCCCGTGGACTTGCTAGCTTTGCACAAACTCGGGGAGTTTGATGTTGTATTGGGCATGGATTGGCTGACCAAATACTTTGCCACCATCGATTGTAAGAATCGAATGGTGACGTTTAGAGAGCCAGGGTAGGCGGAGGTTGTGTACCGAGGATGCCAGAGTTCGCTGTTTGCGATGACGATTAGCTCTTCTCGAGCTCGACAGTTGATTAGTAGAGGCTGCGTTGCCTACTTGGCTACTGTTGTGTTGCGGGATGTGGACGACACCCCTAGGCTTGAGGATATCCCCGTAGTGCGGGAGTTTGGAGATGTGTTTCCTGCGGAGCTTCCAGGCACCCTATAGGATGGCACCAGCAGAATTGAAGGAGCTGAAGGCACAGTTGCAGGATCTTCTGGACAAGGGTTTCGTGAGACCGAGTGTGTCACCTTGGGGAGCACCGGTTCTGTTTGTGAAGAAGAAGGATTGATCACTTCGCTTATGCGTGGACTATCGTGAACTTAATAAAGTCACGATTAAGAACAAGTATCCATTACCGAGGATTGATGATCTATTTGATCAGCTCCAGGGATCTTGTGTATATTCCAAGATTGACTTGCAGTCGGGATATCACCAGTTGAGGATCAGACCTGAGGATGTGTCGAAGACGGCTTTTAGAACACGGTATGGACATTATGAGTTTACTGTTATGCCGTTTGGGCTTACTAATGCCCCGGCAGCTTTTATGGATCTGATGAACCGTGTTTTTAAGCCTTATTTAGACAGATTCGTTGTGGTGTTTATCGACGACATCTTAGTGTATTCCCGGAGTGACGCGGATCACGAGGAGCACTTGAGACTTGTACTTCAAGTGCTTCGGGAAAAGAAGCTCTATGCCAAGTTGAAGAAGTGTGAATTTTGGCTTAGAGAGGTGGCGTTTTTGGGCCATGTGATTTCAGGATCAGGCATAGCCGTGGACCCGAGGAAAATTGAAGCTATCAAGGATTGGCCGAGGCCGACGAGCGTGACCGAGATACGGAGCTTCATTGGTTTAGCAGGCTACTACCGACGGTTTGTCGAGGGATTTGCGAAGTTATCTACTCCCCTCACGAGACTCACGCATTAGGGCACCAAGTTCATTTGGACTGATGCGTGCGAAAGGAGCTTCCAAGAGTTGAAGCAGCGATTGACGACTGCCCCGATCCTTACCTTGCCGACTGCTGGAGCAGGGTATGTGATTTACAGTGATGCTTCCTTTAATGGATTGGGCTGTGTTTTGATGCAGGACGGGAAAGTGATCGCGTATGCATCTTGCCAATTGAAGGATTATGAAAGGAATTACCCCACTCACGACTTGGAGTTGGCGGCCGTAGTCTTTGCATTGAAGCTATGGCGCCATTACCTCTATGGCGAGCGATGTGAGGTATATACGGATCACAAGAGCTTAAAGTATCTATTGACTCAGAAGGAGTTGAACCTGAGGCAGCGCAGATGGTTGGAGCTACTCAAGGATTATGATTTGACGATACTTTACCACCCGGGCAAGGCTAACGTGGTGGCAGATGCGCTAAGTAGGAAATCGACTGAGAACTTAGCGATGCTTATGGTTACCCAACCGCCGTTGATCGAGCAGATGAAGCGGTTGGAGTTGGAGGTGGTGGCTCCTGATACACCTTTGAGACTGATGACTTTGGTGGTGCAACCTACACTTTTGGAAAGGATTAAAGAAAAGCAAGCTTCCGACTCGGAGTTGCAAAAGATTCGAGCTAAAATGGTTAATGGTTGCACCGGTGACTACACTTTAGACGGTGATGGATTGATGCGTTTCCGCGGACGACTTTGTGTACCGGCGGACTTGGGCATTAAAGAGTATATACTTCAAGAAGCACACCGAGCACCGTATGCTATACATCCGGGAGGCACCAAGATGTACAAGGACTTGAAGTTGATTTACTGGTGGCCCGGGATGAAAAAGGATG
>NW_017893479.1:0-68835 GCF_001540865.1 Ananas comosus
GTCGATCATCTTCTGGGAAGTTCCACGGGAGCGAGAGGAAACTCGAGATCAAATAGACATAATAAAAACTTGTTTTTACGAGATTTGTTTTGAAAAGTTGCGCCATAATGCTTTTAAGGCCCTGTTTGGATTCATTTATATTTTATTATAGATATATTTTTGATTTACTAAAAAAGTTGTAATATTTGGTATATGAGAAATATGATCAAGCAGCTAGAGTGGGATAATATAGTTCACTTTCTGGTCAAATTTTTTTGAATAAGATAAATCATCTTTAGATGAAATATGTTATCCTATCAAATCATGTATAACGAGAAGAACTTTAAAGAGCAAAAATCAAATTTTTTGCCTCTAATGCCTCCAAACATACAAGAAAAATTTTATGTGAAATAAATTATTTAAGAATAACTTATTTTAATATGTAAACCGGGCCTAAAATTCTATGACATATTGGATGATTGAACATCTCAACGATGATTAATTATCTTAAATATGATTTATAGGTGCATATGAATTTTCTAGGAAACATTTTTTGTTTTTAATTTTATTTTCTTAATGTTAAACTTAGTCTCAAAATTAATAATATTCAACAGTATATATAAGGTGTATTTGAGATAACATTAAAAAATCACAAAGTTTGGTATTAGATAGATTATGATAGATCTATGTTTATCAGTGTCGGATCGTTGGCGCTAACCATTAATTCCAAAGGTTCGAGCGGTTAGAAATAAGCAACCAATTCACTTAAAATATACAGATATAGTGCCCACAGATTTCGATTGTTACTCGGCCCAACCAGTCTCATGCCACTTCGAACATGACTCGGCCCACCCAGCCTCACGCTATTTCGAACATGACTTGGCCCAACATGGCCTCCCGCCACAGGGCAAGATGCTGGCCCATTTAAACCAACAATCCCCCCTCCAGCATCTGCATACATTTACAGCATGCGGGAATCGAACCCACATGCGGGAATCGAAACCATGACCTCTAGTTCTGATACCACTTGTCAGATCGTTGGCGCTAATCATTAATCCCAAAAGCTCGAGCTGTTAGAAATACACAACCAATTCACTTAAAATGTACAGATACAGCGCCCACGGTCTTGATTGTGACTCGGCCTAGCCAACCTCACGCCACTTCGAACATGACTCGGCCCACCCAGCCTCACGCCATTTCGAATATGACTCGGCCTAACATGGCCTTCCGCCACATGACAAGATGCTGACCCATTTAAGCCAACAATCAGCATTAATAGCTAAGTTTGATATTAATTCTACCATTAGAAAGCTTGGAAGGATCAAAGAAATGTACTTCTAAAGTTCTCTAGTGAATTCTTGATTTGGATGCATCTTTTTATGTCTTGATCTGGTGAATTCCTGATTTGTTTGGAAATAAATATTAATAAAATTCAATTAGTTTTATATTGTCATTACAATTGCTAGCATTTCTTCAATGCCATGATATAATTCACCAAATTTGTGTCTGTCATACGAACTTATATTTAATAGTAATCTTAACAGAATCTAACAATCTAGCGGCCTTAATATTTTTTTGAGTTAATTTTATATAGGTCCCTGCAAACATAGTGAATTGCACATGCATCCCTACAAAGTTCAACTCTTATATATTGTCCCTATAAAAGTCATAATATTTTTAAATATGTCCTTCTGGTTTATGACCGTTAAAGCATTATCTATTTTATAAGTGAAATGACTTTTTTCATCACAAATATGTCCCTCCTAACTATTGACGAAGGGTAAAAAGGTTAATTCATCTCATTAACTAACAACGGTTAAGTATTTAAACTGTGGTTAATTAAAATTTTCTAACGGATTCTAACGGCAGGAATATATTTGAAAATATTAGGACTTTTATAAGGACAACATATGAAAGTTGAACTTTGTAGGAATATATTTGCAATTCACTATATTTGTAAGGACTTGTATGCCGTTAACCATATTTTTTTTTTCAAAATTAGTAAAACTGTAAATGATCAAGCAAACATAAATGTAATCTTAGCTAAATGTAGGGCAAAACTAGTGTCTTAAACTAGTAACAAAATTGTGTTTCATAATTTAGAAGAGTTATTCATCTGGAGATGATGTTTTAAATGTTCCTTAAGATTGTAATAATTAGGGAGTTTGGCTCAGGAGGTGAAGGAGATTTTGGCTTCAGCATGACGGTTAAAGTATTCCTAACGACTCTATCACGATTATACACTTCACTAGCTGAGAAACTACTTGTATACTTATAATCTGTAGCGCTTTATATGAAAAACATACTGACAAACTACTTTAGTTCTAGTCAACCCTTAATGAAAAACATACTAACAAACATACTAACACTTCACTAGCTGAGAGCCAAGTTCGAATCCTAGTTGATTCATATTTCTAGCTAAGTTTATTTCTAAATGAAATAAATGAAGCGGATAGCGTGCTACCTATCTCTCTCAAAAAAAACAACTATTTGCTCGAGCACCTGCTTCAGTTACTTGTGATGTGAGATCACCCCTACTCTTTCCATTTGATGAGTCGTGGATGCTTACATTGAGCCTTCCAACCTAGCATATCTTAGCCTTAAATTCCATCAATAAAATAAGTTTGCAACCTCCAACCAAATGGAAACCCAAAAAAAAAAAAAAAAAAAAAAAACCTACTTTATTAAGACTCTAAAAACGTAAAGTGAGATTCGTAGTATGTGCATATTTTCCTAAGTGGGATGAAAAGCTTTTGTATTTGTTTATAACAGGGTTTGAGATATATTGTGCTATATTTATAAGTATGCTGATTTATCTTTTGGTTCATGCGATATTGAGCTATATTTGGATATGTTGATTTATGCACCTTTTGAGCTAAATCAATAGCTGATGTAATGTTTGGTTTGGAAATTAGGCTAAAATTGCATCAATAGTTCTAAAACTATGAGGCACATTACAACAAATTCATGATTTAGCGGCATTTACACTACAACAAAAAGGTCTATAACGACACTTCTAAATGTCGGTACAAGTCAAAAAAAGTGCTGCTGGCTAAATTACCGACACTTTTAAAAAGTATTGCTATATGTAGGGTCGCTAGGTATATAGTGACAGTTAAAAAGTGACGGTATAATCTAAAATGAGTGCTGCTAATTTACTAACACTTATTTAAGCATTTAGCAACCGCCGGAACTCTAGCTCGTTGGCTGCGGTGGCGGAGGATGAGGAGAGGGAAGGGCTCTTCGTCTAGGATTTCAGTAAATTGAGTGAGGGGAGAAGGGGAGATGGTAATCGATTTTTCTTTTTTTTTTCCTTTCTGTTTGGAATCGGGCCAAACTGGCTGGGTTGGATGGGTTGAGTATAGTAACATTTTATTTTTTATTGGATTCGGCTTTATATTTAAGCATTAGTAGATATTTTTTAAAATTTTGACATAAATAGGACACTTAGACAANCATTGTTATAGAACTTGAGATGAAACGATAACGATAACTTAAGAGGCTTTACTTCCGATAGATGTTAACGTGTTTACGACTAACTCATACAAAAACGACTTTACGGAGCTCTTACGACTATAGAAAGGATATTGTGGTAGCAGGTTATTTTGTTTTAAAAGATGAATAGTTATATCTTGTTAACGAGAACGGGTTAGACATATATTAAAGAAGCAGGGAGAAGAGAAGAGTATCACCAAGTTTCTACTACATTGTTATTGATTCTATGGTATAGTCACGGTGTAATATACAATGAACATTATATAGTCACATTAATATGGTTCGGTTGAAATAATCTACCATCTTGAAATAATGTTGTTTTAATATTTCAAAGCTTGAAAGCGATTTAACTGTTTTATACCTAATTCAGTACGATCTGTACTAATTTTATCTAAAACTCTTCGAATCTGATTCAAACCTAACCTAACTTGGTTAAGCCTAGCTTTATATCAAGGTCTTCTTCCTTTTAGACTAAAAATCTTAAAAATCTACGGGCCTTGTCCTTAAACTCGTGAGTTTTATCAAAACCTGTCGGATCATCTCGAAGCCTTGTTCACCTGTGAGAAAATCTCTCACTTCAACCACTCTTCCGATCGAAAACCCGCAGACTTATTGGATCTGCGGGCTTTGAAAAACCTGAGATGAACTCCGTAGACCTTGGGAAGGCTGGAAGGTTGAGCCCTCGAACCTACGTGGTTTTTTAATTTGTAAGCTGCAGGTTTACTGGGACGCCCGAGGTCTTTTTAGTAAGATCGTCTGGAAGTGTCCGTAGGTTTACGGAAAGCCTGCGAGTTGGGCTCTCGTGACTAGCGTGCTGTGGCATTTGTTAGCCTACGGGTTAGAGAGAAAGCCCGCGAGCTTAACACTTAGCCCATCTGACTGATTCGTAGGCTTGGTAGCTGACCTGTGTCGATACTGCGAAAGCCCGTGGGCTTTCAAGCTCGTTCACTGATTTTAGACCGCATTTCCGATTCGTAGTCAATCAACGTTTATTTTCCCAACTCCCTAAACACACGATAATATCGTGGAGATATATTGGGGTATAATGTCGGTATGGGATTAGAGAGGGGATAAAGGAGGAGAGAGTGAGAGGGAGAGGAAAAGAGAGACATCTTCTCTTCCTCTTGGCATTTAGAGGTACAACCTCGAACCTCAGTTTCCGTAGTTCTCCTTCGAGAACCTCCCTCTTCTTTAGATGAAGTGGGTGCAATGAGAACGATTTTTATCTTCTCCACTCAAACTTCAAATCCTAAAACCTTAAAAAGATTTACTCTCTAAAAATCAAGATTGAAACAATTTTGAGAAAAACATCCCTAAAGAAATCTCAAGAAACCTCTAGTTCTCGGTAGATGTACTCTCTAAACTTGGTTCCACCCTTTATAGTAGCTTTACTCGAAATAAAGAGGGAACAAATTTCGAATTAAAGAAACTGACATACGTACATAATACCTATTATTCATTTGATTTATATAAAATCAACGTACAATCCTCTAGATTATCTAATTCTACTGAATACTCATAAACTGGATCTTTTTCATCCTAAACAAATTGGATAATATACAATTTTTCCCATAATACATTGTATGTTCATACTCATTTGTACATTTGGAACTCTGTATTCACTTTTTTCGTACTGTACATTGCATCCAACCTTGGCTTACACGTTTATATCACCGTATATTTGAAATCCGTTTTAAATTTGATATCTTATTCTCTCGCATCTTTACTTGGAACACTATTAGAATCTCCAGTACTTGAATCCCACATTATTACTCTATTCACGCTGGAAGGCTTTCACAGTATTTTCCCTTTTCAAGCTAGGAGAGCTGAGCGCAACAACATGAGCCTTTTAAAACTAGAGGAAGCTGGGGTTTACGGATATCTAACCTCTCTTCCAGCTAAAGGGAGCTAAGAGATACTCCACACGTTATTCTTCACCTTTGGTTTGATGATTCAACCTATTTCAATTCTTTACTTAACACCACTTACATATCCATTTACTGTATTGTTTAATAATCCCGTATAACATATATAACTCTGTAACATTTATATAGAACGAATAAACGTAAAGATAATATTATCATCTACAAAAAATAAAAATGAACAATGCTTACGAAGAAAACTTGGCTCACTCATATCTCGCAAGTATATATAAGCCCCCAACGTGTGTGATTTTTGAATAAAATTCAAGAGTGAGGAAATAATAAATGTGGAAAAGTTTAGGATGCTAACGACCTCTCCGCGTCGTGATGCTGTTCCCATAGTACATCATCAATCTAACACACTCGCCAGATCTCACATGGAAAAAACATACTTGTTCTTTTTTAACATTATAAAACCCTTCTTAATTCAAAGCATTGGAATGCTACTGAGATTCCTGAATCTTTGCACTCTCGTACTTGAAGTCATTTTAACTCATTAACCCAGAACATCACAAGGGTTTATCTAACAATCCCTGGCTAACTCCCTCTATAAAGAAAGTAAGAAACCTATTAATACAACCAATGGTTGTTGACCACAACCTTTCTTCTCTCCCACAGGGAGTTCTTGAAAACGAATTAACCTAGATAAAATAAGAGAATACACTGTAATATTCCAGATTCATCTTCTGAACCTGATTTTAACAACAACTACGACACCATGATGTCCTATCGTTACCGTGGTGCACCTGCTGGTTCTTACTCCAGGTGCAGTTGTGCTGGGCTCCGTGAACTCGTGATCCCCAGCTCACTCCACACTCTCGGCGTGTTGGTTTATCGGTGTGAGTATCAATACACACCAGCTCTACGTTCGATTCCGGAAAGCTACGGTTCTCATCGTTTAGTTCTCCTAAGTACTGTAATAATTCGTCGTTCGTCCTCGATGTGTACGCTGGGTCCTTGGGTGAGATAGTGCAGAACGTACCTTACGGCGCTTCCTGTAGTGTTATCGCCGGAGAGCTAGTGAACAGAGACGTACGGGGCGTGATCCGTCCCCACTGCTCCCTCCGTAAGATTGTGGAGGTAACGTTGTATATATCGGGTTGTTCGTTTCATCCTCATCCGAGCTCTCCCGGATTGATTGAAAACTTCAAATTGGACAACTAGAAGTTATTACTCACGTACCTGGGTAATCACCAGTTTAGAAACCAACTGCGGTACCCCTTTGAAAAGTATCTAGAGAAGTAGGACCTGACCCTACTAGGTAAACCGGTGGGTGACTGCTTCGTTATATCGGATAGCTACCACCTTTTACTTCTTCGCATTCGTCAAACGATCGTACGGTGGAGGTTGAACCCTCCTCAAAATCCCTGAGAAGAAACGTCGGATGAAGCGGCTATTACGCTTCGCCATTTATCTCTTCTTAAAATTCTGGGCTACGGTCCTTTCGGTGTACGACGTTCTCGTACTCGTCCTCAAGATGTATCACTCAACGTAGGACAAGCATCACGCCTTGCTCCACTTGCTACGAGCCAAGAGGCTCGCTCCAGAAACTGGCTCGTAGAAACGCTTCCAGGTTGGGGAGTTAGACACTTGGAAAACCCGTCACCATCTGACGTGGGCTAACCATCTCTCTCCACTACGGTAACACTCGGTTCTCACATTCCGGACCTCTTTCCGTTCCTTTTCCTCTTTTTCACCAGGAGTCCACCAAAACTCTCGGTTAGTTTGAGGTTCGCCGGAGGGTTCATGGCGTAAGTGTTAACGTGATCAGGATACGAGAACCAGGGCACAGACCACGTACTAGATACCGAACCGCGTGGCTGGGATCGTCACTCTCGTCGTTCTCCCTTCTACGATGTTAAACTACGTATATCCGCTAACCTAATACCGTCACCTAAAGAACCATAGCTCTGTTTACCTCCCGAAACTGAAACACAATCCTTACCTAACCGAGAGTTCTATGATACGATGATAGCTAACGCTCTCAGCTCAGTACTGGAAAGTTCTCGGTCCGGTTTTCCTCAAACAAATGAACCCAACATTCTCGAACGAAAAGTGGTATTGTCAAAGGTGCAGAACTCGATTCTTCGATTAGTTACCATCTAGGCACCGGAGGAACCGGTATCACCACATCCTAATTCGTCTCGGAGGTCGTGAGTTCCCGTAGGAGCACCGAGTACTCAAAGATCTACACAAAGGATTCTTCGGTAGTCCTTACGACGACCTGGACCTCTAGCTCAAACATTATCTGAGCCAAAAATCCTGTTACGGTTAAAGGTTCCGTGACATGGTATACCGTGGCCATCTCAAATCTTTCGAGTTCTGAGCTAACATTCTAAACAATCTTTTCACGAAGTAGTTCGGATCACACAGGGACACCCCTCGAGGTCATAATAAACAATCCTTTGCTTACCCAGAAACGTCACATACCTAATATCTCTCGAGTTGTTCTATTGTTATTTTTTATCCATAGGTGATAGCGCGTAGCTTCCCCAGGGTTCACATAAATTTCTAATTAGAAGTCAGTTGTAGTTGACTTTTAAATCGGTTTCTTAAACGTATTTTGTCGAAAATCCTACGTAATACCCGTAATACTTAAGTGGTATTACGACAAGCTAATTACGGAGTAGCCGAAAAACCTAGAATACTTAGCGCAGAAATTCGGTAAAGATCTAGCTAAACATTATTAGAAATAACTGTTGAATAACCAGATGAGGACTTCATTGCTCCTTATACTTCTTGTGGAATACCTCCAAAACGTTTAAGAAGCTCTCGCTTTCTATAAGCGGTTTAATTTCTTTATACTTAAACCCGAGGCTTTTCAACATAAGAACCCCCTTCCTTAAAAGTTCTAACCCCAAAACCACCTGGGATTTTTTCATTTTCGTTAATTCCCAACTGGGATCGGATGTTTGCAGTGACTTCAGGTTTCGAAGTAGTCCGAACACCCACGATAACCGTCAAACACCATCCCAAAAGTTTTTAATGGTGAGACGAATACACGAAATGAGTGTTCCTTCGGTTCAAACAAACCTAACTATTCACGTTAGTTTTAAAGGTTAGTAACATCTTGTTCAACTGTAACCGAAGTTAAGAGTTGAACAGGTACCGCTTTTTTCCTAAGTACCATATGTTACTACGCAGGATTTTATCAGAACCCACATAGGACTACGTCTTCCTTTTCCACTATCGGATACGGAGGGCCGTTGAACTCTCGATACTCTTTTTGAGAGGGTGGGTACTAAAACTTAACCTCATCACTAGACCCGTAAGTCTAAGATGTTTCTACGTGTATCTTCTCAAAAACCCACGGTTTTCAACAAGACCCGTGGGTTTTTAAAACTTTAAACTTAAACTTAACTGAACAGCCAAAGTTTAAGTGATAAATCTTGGCTTTAGTACTTTAGACGTCAAAACTTGCGGGCTTTCGATAACGCCTACGAGCCTAAAGTTTACTAACGTATAACAAAAAGTGACACGTCTCGTTAACTCTCAACCAGCAGTCTTAACCCGTAGACCTTTATGAGACTACTTGCAACCGCAACATAATAACGCCTTCACTTACAGGTCTTTGATAAATCCCGTGGGCTTTCACGTATTAACTTCTTTGCTGATCAAAAATCTAAAACCGATATTGTCTCCCAAAACCACCAAGTTTAGATACATGAACTCGAACATTAACGATCATGAGTTATGAGAATCGATAAATGATACAGAGATTCGAACTCACTTGTAACATAACTCTATGTTAAAGATTTTCTCTCATTTTTCGAACATTATCACACTAGAAAAACACTCTTTTTCTCAAAGAATCACATTTCCATACCATGAACGACCGCTTTCGTAGTAGATCATCTCTAAGGTGTAGGAGAACACAACTCTTCAACCACCCCTATATCCGTTTCACAGTTTGGAGCTTTGTTTGATTAGTACACGAAGAACTCAAACTTAAAAAGACTGAGAAGAGTAAAAGTAAATAACGTCTAAAGAATCTAATTAAAATAACATAAAAATAAAATCTTGGATTAAGATGGGATACTCTTTTCGTATAGATCACCTCTAGGTTGTAAGAGAACACAACTTTTCAACCGTTCCTGCATCTGTTTCGCCGCTTAGTTTTTAAACGTTCTTTGATTTCAAACTTTTACATTTCATAGTAGACGGTGATGATATTTTAATCGGTAATCACCGTAAATAAATACGACAATTTATTAGTTTTTTACGACGATTTTTAAAATCGTCGTATACCGTAGTTTACGACGGATACGGTTACAACCATTTTTATAATCGTCGTAAATAATATTTACGACGGTTACATTTAGTTAATCACAGTAATTCTTGTACGGCGATTCTTCTTAATTTACGATTAAAATTTAATAAATAATCACCGTGTTTTTATATTACGGCGATTATGTTTATAGACTAAAATCTTTGACTTTAAAATTTTAAAATTAAAATAAAATTTAAATTGAAAAAAAAAACTCTACGATGGGCGAAGCAAATAAAGAAAATCTTTATTTGAAACGACCTTTATACTTAGATGATCCTAAGCTTGAATTCTGGAGCTTATGGTTGGTGGTTCAGGAAATGGTGAACGCGATCGCTGATAATCAATACAAAAATAATATTGCCACTTATTTTCTTTTCATATTTAGTGGCATCCATCTCGTAAAGTTTATCTAAATAAGAATAATTTTTGGGTGTAAATACCAACAGTATTTTAGTGAATATTGAAAAGTCTCATCAGAGTTTAGGTGTACACACCAAATAGGGTTTAGGTGTACATGCAAATCATATGGCGCTGATCAATATGTTTTTCTCCAAATAATATAATTTTGAGCAAATTTTATGCTATTGGAAAAAAAAAAACTCTGCATTAAATTAATTCACAGTTCCCAAATGAGTTCTAAACTTTTTTACTGAGACCACTAGGACTACTTTTCATTGACTTTGACGCATGTAGTTCTGACCTCCAAAAGTAACAATTAAACCATTTAAATATTATCTACACATTATGTTGTTTGTTCAGGAGAAGCCATTATGTAGTGGGAATCTACAATTGTCTTTTCTGCACCTAATGCAGTGGGAATCTACAATTATCTTTTCTGCACCTAAGACATCTTATGGATTCTCTCTATCTATTTGGTTGCCTATCTTTTCTATATTTATCTAGTTTTTTCTTATATGTACATATATACTTACACACACATATACATACATACACACACATATACATACATACATATATATATATATATATAGAGAGAGAGAGAGAGAGAGAGAGAGAGAGAGAGAGAGAGAGAGAGAGAATGAATGAGGCTACGATGCTTCTAAAAGTAAAGGGGCTTTTGTGCTTTTGTTTCTTTCTTTTTTTTTTTGACGATGCGACATCCAAATCAATGATTCGCTTCGTTAACTTATTTGAAGTATCTAGATGTCATGTTTCATGATTTTTTATTTCATTTATCCAGTGATCAAAAAGTCTCAAAAATTAATTATTTAAATAGTAAATATGAAGTAATTGCAAGTTTAAGGATGCAGAAATATTCAAATTGAATAAAATTTTGAAATAATAACTTTTTTACTCTTAAAGTAAGATCTTTGATCTAAAATTTAAAGATATAGAAATATTCAAATTGAATGAAATTTTGAAATAATAATTTTTTTACCCTTAAAGTAAGATCTTCGATCTAAAATTTAAGTCCTCTATATCACCTCTTTTTATGAGATTTTTATTTCTAGCAGTTTATTTTGGGACCACTCAATCATAAGTTAAATGAGATCAAAAAAACCATGAAACCTGATTTCTCAATACTTCAAATAGTGTAGATCAAGTCAAATAGAGTGGATCATCGATTCCAATATCTCATTATAAAAAAAAAAAGCACGGAGGCCCTATGCTTTAGAAAGCAAACGGAGCCTCACTCTATATATAAACATACACGCACACATACATACATACATACATACATATACATACATACATATACATACATACATACATATACATACATACATACATATACATACATATACATACATACATACATATACATACATACATACATATACATACATACATACATATACATACATACATATACATACATACATACATATACATACATACATACATATACATACATACATACATATACATACATACATACATATACATATATATATATATATACATATATATATATATATATATATATATATATATATCTTACCCACATTGTTATTCTAAACTCACAAAATATCCATCATGGCCAAAACCATCTATTCACATTTTATCTTTCTTCTTTCAATATCTATCCTACTCTTCTTCTCTGAAACTACTGGAGGATTGAAAAGATCCTTAAGCTTTGAGCTCATCTATCGTTACTCACCTCGTTCCCCTATTTACTACTCTAACCTTACTGATTCACAACGCTTTGAAGACTCCCTCCTCCATTTTGAGAATCGATTCCTCCAACTAAACAACTCTCAAGCAATGTCAGTTGGTTATGAAATAACTGCTATTCGCCCCCGTATCATTTTCTATGGGTCATTATACATGGTTTTTTTGACGATTGGCACTGGCAATGGTACTATTGGCTACTACTTAAGCATTGACCATCCCTTGGATCAATCAATTAAGCGCTTAATAAGTGCTTAATAAACGCTTAATAAGCGTTTAATAATTTTTAGGTTTAATTTGCCAGGCAAATGCTTAAAAAGGGTTTCTTTCTCTTAATAAGCGTTTAAAAACCCGGTCGGTTTAATAAGTGTTTAATAAAGGCTTAATAAGGGTTTAATAACTTTTATACTTTTTTTTTGAATATTAAAAATAAAAATTTATATTTAATAGAATATAAAATATAGATTATAAAATATGAAATATGGCTTAGGCAAAAAATCCGGCTTAAAAAGTTGCTTAAATTTTTAATCTTTTATTTAAAATACGCATAATATAGGCATGGCTTAAAAACGGCTTAGGTTTAATTGATTGATACCATCCCTTTTCCCCCTCTTCCACTTCCCACAAGCACACTCTACCTGGGTCGACCAACCCAAGCTCAAATCCAAGCCCAAGCCAAATCTTATCATAACCCAAGTTTTATCTACATAAATCATATTTTAATAATCAGTCATTTTTTTCATATCAGATTTTATTTATTATTGCCGATAAACTATTAACGTCGGTAATTTAACGGCGATTTACAGGTAAAACAACATCACTCGCGTCTCCAATTTCTTTAATGATCATCCAAACATTACTTATTAACTTCGTAACACAGCTTATTAAGTTTTTTTCCTTTCCTCATAATTATAACAGTAAATTGTTGATGTATCACTTAATTATGAATCTAGTTTTCTGTAAGATTATGATTTTCCTTATAAGAACGTCATATTATAGTGAAAATTATTCAACTATAAAATTCCATCGTCGCGGAACGTACGTCTATCTAATACAAAGCTTACAGGGAAAAGGAATATTTTTTGAAACTTTCCAACACTTAGAAATATAACTAGTGTATCATAACAAGGATATCACCTGTAACTTAGTGATAAGTAGTATATTTTATGTACTTAAAGTTTATTACACTTATAATTTAAGTTACTAGGGCAGTATACTTATCAAAATTATATTTCTAAACAAGAGATTTTTATTAGAATGAAATCTAACGAAATCTATTTATGATAATTTTTTCTTTTTGTATATATAACCCGTGTAATAAAACCCAGAATCAAAGGATGATGAGAGAAAGTACCAACCCTCAGTACAAGTGTTAAGAGACCTAACTTCCGATCAACACTAACGTCGTGTAGTTTTCATTTAGCTCATAAACGAACAACCATACGGGGCTCTTATGAACTTAACAGGACACCGTTGTAACGTTTCGTTTTATAAGGGAAGCAGGTACGTTACTCCTTGTTGAGAGCGGTGTACTATACGTAAACCCGGGGAACATTTACATTACAATACGAGCCGTAATTCGAGAGTATTGAACCAACCTTTTCGGTTGTTTCAAATTCTAAACAGAACATGGAGACACCCAGGTGAAGTTGGTTAAAGAATACCGCCTTTATTAGAGATTCGAGAAAGGAGTGAGCAAGTTTTCGACCTCAATAATCCATTCACTACTTACTCGGCCTCAGGTGTATCTTGGGCGGGCTGGGTAAGCCGAAAGCACGCTTGTAAGAACCGAGTTTGGGTTCAGCAAACAATGGTTGTGATTACAGTAAATTTCATTACATTATCTTCGTGTGTGGAACATACCCATAATAGCCACACCAAACCTGACCGGGAGAAACGTGTTACAACGAAGGCTTAGCATTTTTCGAATATGACAAACTTGGATGGCCCCCTTCTGTTATACTTTTCGCGGGGACCGACGGTACTAACTATTCAACGGAACGTTTACTAAGGAGCCTGTTTGGATTACGGTAATGAGGACTACCTATTGGTACCACCAGTGATCAATTTACACATAGTACACTCGTCGGTTTCCGTTCGGGAAGTTGTTTGAGCTCCACCGGTGGTACCGAGCTTACCTTCGGTTTCCACAGAAAACTCTCGCACGGTTAACAGGCCCTGGGTGGTTATATCGACTAGACCATCACCGTTGCCAACAACTACGTTACCATTATAGAAACACCCGTTCCCAAGACCAGCCTCGTCCTATGTAGTTGTTTCCTTCCCCTAACCGCTCCCAGCTTCATTCCAAGTAAAACGTGCATCGTTAACTACGTACCGAACGTAACCCAGGTTCATTCTATTGACGGACATAGATCCAGATTTACCATCGGTTACGATGGTAAAGGTCACGGTTAACAGTGTTTTTGGTACATGTTACGAACTATCATTTACTATCCCCCCGCTTATCACCAATAAAGTACCGGTTGTCCGCAACCAAGTTGTAACAAGTCAAACTCCTTAGCTAAAAGTCTTTCCGCCTCCCTGAGAAGTTTCGCAACACTTAGCCACTCCAATCCCAACATTTGACCCCTGGCTCCTCTCACTACTATATACTCGAGTTTCGAATTCTAAGAAAATTCACGATGTTATCAAAGTTTCCTTTTCTCTTCCTACCTGTAATTTTCTTCTTTCTATTGTATACTTACCTATTGAAACGGGTACCAACTATAAAACGTTTCTTCATTTAGTATCTTCTGTACTTTTCTAAATATGTATATATATATATATATATATATATTCTGATTTTATCTATTTCGATTTTTTAAATTCGTCCGCTTTTTTTCTTTCTTTCTTTTAGGTTTACTATAGAACCTACATTCCTTTTTTTTAGACACCTAAGTTATCCGTTAGGTGATGTATTACTGAAGAGATTTTACCTTTTTTTTAGACACCTAAGTTATCCATTAGGTGATGTATTACTGAAGAGATTTTATATTTCTCAATTAATCAAAACCTCCGATCTTAATTTAAACGAGCTCAATGTTTTTTCATCAACGTCACTAACCATTTTTGTAAATTTTGGATTAATTAATTCTTGTGATTTAAATTAAGTTTCATAAAAAAAGTTACGACGATTTATCAAAATCACCGCTAATTAAAAATTTAAGAGCCGTTAATATTAACGGCGATTTATCAAAGTAGCGTTAATACTGTTAATAGTGATAACCATCCCAACTATTTTTAATATCACCGTAAATAATGATTTACTAACTATTTACTTTGAATATCGCCGTTAATGTTAATTATAATTTGATGAACTAGGTGTTGATTTATGAGGTTACTTAACTTTATAATTTTTTATCATTATTGTTTTCTTGTAATTATTAAACATATTGTTTATTAGACATGAGAGTTTAATGTTAGAGTCGTAGATTTAATTTAAAACCTGTGCACAAGATTGTTATTTTATGAACAAGTTTTAAATCGGTTTTTTATTGTTTAAGATTTACTGTAATTTGTGGATATTATAGCCTTTTCGGAGTTTAATATTTACGAATTTTGAGAAACAAGGTGAAACTTTTGAACGAGTCTAGCTAATGTTTCGGAGTTTCTTAGACAAAGGTCTTATTATAGAAAGCGTTAGTCACCATAGTCATTCGTATACAAATAAAAGTACTAACTTATCCACACATTTTTTTCAACGTCATTTAGTGTATTATAAATATTCTCTACTATTGTGATAATTATTCTTAATGGTTAAACTTCAGTTCTTATCCTAACTGTCGATCATCTTTCTAACCTTTTAACTTATGATCAACTAAGTGTAAAGGTCGATTCAAATAAAGATTTACTTTATTTACTTCGCCCATCGTACGATGGAAAGAGAGTTTTTTTTTTTTTAGTATTCTTTTTTAATAAGATAACTTCGATTTCTGTAAAACTTCGTGAGATAAATGGACTGTAGGTCTTATTTCCGTCATCAGCACAAGCAGAGAGTCGAACCAATTATAGAGCACGTTTAGGATGCTCCGTTGTTGTATTATAATCAACCTCAAGCTTCTTACTTTACAGATCTCAATGACCAATCTCAAGCTTCCGTTATAGATTGAGTTTTTACAATGGTTTTTTTAAGTCTTTAACTCTAATTTCATTGAGATTCTAGTTGTAGGAGTAGTTTTGATAGAGATTCTTCGACTTTATTTCTAACTAAGTTTAATTTTTTTATGATGTATCTTCAACAATTTTTTTAATGGAATTATCCGTCTAGTTCTATATATCTTTCTTGATCTTTTTACTCATCATGTAGGTATAGTACTATTCTTGATCTTCGTAATCTTTGGAAGTGATCATATCTTATGCTATGTCGTATATACATCAACTAATCGCTTATTCGAGAAAACAAAGAGAGTTGTCATTCCATGGATATATACTTAGTTTGAGTGACCGGCTAACTGAAACTACGATAACAACTAACAACCTTATCCTCACATTAAGGCGTGGACAATTTTATATCGTTTTAATTTAGTTTGTTGACATCTTTTTACATAATACTTGATCTTGTTGTGTACTTTTGTAATAGGTTTAACACAGTTTTTTATTTCTCTAAAAAAAGTTATTAACTAACTGTGTTCGTTCAAATCTGGTGAAGCTACGTTAGGATCTACTTGACACTACGTTAGCGTATTATATGTTATGTATTCAAATGATTCTTTAGTGTTATTAAAAGAATTTCTATTGTACTTAGCCTAACTTTTTACTCTAGAATTAATTAAAGAGTTTTTTTTCCCAGTTTCGAACAATTAAATATATCTTTCCTTCGTTCACTTTAAACGGATCGTACGTCGATACAGGTTTAGACTAGAGTATACATCTACATGGTTTTAAACGACAAAACAAAACAACAAGATTCTCTGATTATGGAACTTATCTGAGGCGTATAACCTTTTTACTATTGTAGATGAAAGCAAGAGCGTTGTTTTGTAATGCTTGGAGTAAAATTGTTGAGCTTTTGTATTAGGTGATCAGTGGTGAGGTTAGTAGTTTTTAAAGGTGACGATTACAGTATAGTTATGTTTTTGGGATTAAGCACGCTGCTTAACCATTGCTCTTCTAAAGCTAGGGGTTACCTCGGGTATGGAGCGGTATTGGGGGCCTTAACCGGGGTAACCGGTGGCCGCTCGGCGCGCCGCCGCAACGGGTGCTCCTATACCATACTACATAATAAACTTAATAAACTAGTTCTAGGGGGTCGGCGGCGGGACCTCGAGGGGGTTGGCGGCGGGCCGGCGGCAGCGCTCACTTGGGCTCTAGTTCGAGAACCCAAACTAGAGGAGGCGGCGCGGTGGCCGATGGAGGGCGGCGGCCGGTCGTCCACGGAGTCGGGGATGACTGGCCGGCGTGGGCAGGGGACGGCCTCGCGAGCGGCAAGCCGGCGGCCGCTGTTTGGATACGAGGGTGACCAGGCCATTCGGGATAAATACATGGTCGTGTGATAAATCCCAAAGGCCAGTAGAAAGGCCACTAGCTTTCTGTGGGGATATTAGAGTTTTCACTCGTGCTACTAGGGATGCAGCACGACTTGTAGCACGAGTGGAGGCAATCCCAGTCTCTACGGGGCCAAACGCACTAACTACGCTAATTCATCGACACACGTGACAAAGTGACTTCAAGCGTAGTAAGCACACGAACGGTGTCACCGGGCGTCACGAGGCTTCTCACTCGTTTTGGAGGTTGTGCGGCTCTGGATAGTCGCCCACCGAGTCGAACCGACTTACTGGGAGCCAAACGCGATCGCCCGGTACTTTCGGGCCTTTAGTGTAATTCATTACACTAAAATACCTTAGCCCTCCCAAAAATGCGTTAACATGTGAAACCCCAACGACAACCGTCGTACGCGCCCGTCTCCCATTGGAGACCTGACTAACAGGTTCCGGGGTCCGGGAACGCCTCTAGCTTTTAACTAAGGGCCACGTAAACAGCCGTTTTAGGCGGCTGCCTTGCGCAAAAGCCAAGCCTTAAGAAGGCTGCCACGGAGCACTCGATAACAATACAGCAACTCGGCACAACCGACCAGTGGGCGTAACAAAGCTCCCAAGCCCTTACTGCCCACTCGCTGCCACCCAAGGCCACAGCTTTAACTGTGAATGCCCTTGGGCCTAGCCTTGCTAATAGGCTGCTATTAGCGAAGCTACACTCCGTCACACAAACGACGATTCAGACTACTTATTACCACAAATCACCGTCGCCCACTGAGCATCGTGCTCAGCTACTTAAAGCCCTGTCAAGCACCCAGGGCCGCCTCAGGCTACGCTAAAAACCCTGAAGGCCACACAATGCCATTAGCCAAAACCCCCTTTGGCTAAGGGCACCCAAATTAATACCCAAACACGCAAATCACAAAGAACAAACACCCAATCTATGATTGGACCACCTGGGAGGCATCCAGGTCAACTACTAGAAGGTGTCAGCCCTTTGTCCGTGCAACAAGTATGTCCATCCATGAAGCTAGGCTTCAGCCATGTCACCACGTGCGAGCCACTATAGAAGAATGGGAATAAGAGAGCAACAATAGAACGTATATATAGAAATATATATCACAACTCGGATCGTGGGTACAACAAGAGCGATATGAGATGAGCCAACAAAAAGTATAGATCATAATACTCATCCTCATCTCGCCTAAATACTAAAGTCAACTCTAGTTACTGGATCAACCAGCCAAAACCATAAGGCACAGACACTGGATAAGCCAGCCAAATGACGTAAACAATAACACTGGATGAACCAGCCAACCTGATAAACTACTGAATATACCAGCCACATGGGACTCCCCATCCTAACAGCCAACTAACGGCTGCCTACTAATATCTAATGTAACTAAGCACTAAACTGTAGGAACACTGGATCAGCCAGCCAAAGTACATAAGGCATAATACTGGATAAACAGCCAAGCACACGTATAGACAATCAACTGTAACTCATCAGTTATGAACGTATGGAAGCCTTCCTACAACTCAATAAGGTAGGATCAACTGGATTCACCAGCCATGAACATAAAGAATACCAAGCTACTGGATAACCAGCCACACGGGGCTCGCCCGCCACTAACAACCGATCAACGGTTGCCAACCAAAAACTCGTATAGTCGTAAGCTAGCGGTGTATGAGCAAGCGTAAAGTGCTTGTGGTCACCAGACTAGGTGGCGCCGATACACAAGAAAAGGCTTTTTCACCAATCTACACGGTCGGGCACTCGGGTCGCCAGTCTTGACCCAATATACGTCGGCCACGCGTGTCGCCAGTCTTGACCCAATATATGTCCATCTCACGGTCACCGTATCCGAACTCCAAACGACTGGCAGTACGGTCCAAAGACTAACCCATAAAAACCCTGACTAGCAGACCAACTATGTATTAATATGAAACAAGAAATAATGTCATCGCTAATCAATATAAGGATATATAACAACAAATGGGTATGTAGTAACGACGACATCAATATTGTAGGTACATACGTAAGACAAGATAAATGTCATCGCCATCAATATACAAGATCATAACAAGAGGAAGGAAAGTCAAAATAACGATGATATCAGCAATATAGAAGAGTATTGAAGTAAATAGAGAAGGACTAGGCCACTCATGAGGAGCGGAAGCAGCCGAACACCATGGGTGACCCTTCCCTCTGTACAAATGTACAAGAGTGGGGGGTGGTAAAAAGTCCATAACACCCGCCACTCCCAACTCTGCTCCGCACTCTGTGCAAGCATCGCCAGCTATCTCAAAGGCCGGGTCACTGTAAGCCAGATCAAAGATAGGAAAGAATGAGTTTTATTTATTGAATCTGTATAACCAAGTCAACCAAAAACAAATGAACCTATTTACACTAAAACCATTTACTTAATTTCTTGAATATCAAAAGAAACTCTACTTTTGCCAAAAGATGGGGAGCACCATCGTTAAAAATTTCTTTTTTTCAAAAGCACACCCTTTGTCAAAACTTTTCCAAAATAACCGAAAGTACTGAGAATCACGAAGTTTTACTCAAAGGCACACCCTTTATAAACTTTGACTATCTACACCTAAATACCTATAAACATTACTTTACTTACATATACACTTACCACTTACATATGCCAACACCAACATAAAACATGAAGACGCTACGGCACGTTTATATCCCCTCTGAGACAGGCACACTTATCAAGTGAGAGATATAAACACCACCGAGACCATATGGGACCTCCAGTCCTAAAAGTTTTTTTTTTAAACCCGTGAAGGCGAAATGAAAATTTGGTTTTTTTTTCCTGGAGCCCCACACTGTGTGTCCCTGAGAAAAGGCTCTTTCTCATTAACCTCTCGGTTTTCTGGTAATCTTAACTATTTCGTCTACATACACCTGGCTACGTCTGTGGTGGTGAGTTGTTGTTAATGATAAAATATCAAAAGCACCTACTAATATCGGCCTACTGAACCCAAACAAAATAGTTTTTATTTAGGCTTCGAAAACTACGAAAAGTCTTTAAATTTTTAAACCAGCTCTTGCTTAGGCCAATAATATAATCCTAGGAGGCATGTCTAGCTCCCTCTCTTAAATAAAGATTGTTCAAACTTTTAAAAACATTCCGATTACTATAAGTGTCCATCAACTGTTGGTCAATGTGTGGAGTCGTCTTGCCACAACGTTTCGCGTTTTTAGTTTCAAATCAGCTCTACCGTTTTTCGTACAACTTTCGCTTTTTCGAGGGTTTGTTTAAAACCCGTCTTCGCCATAGATGATGTTGTATGTAAGAGTTTTCTTCAGGTTAAAATCACGACCTCTTATAATGTGGAATACTTCGTATTTGGCCGACCTTTGGCTTCCATTTTGTGAAATTTTAAAAACCTAGCCAAAGAAAACAAGTATAAGATAGTGTTTTATCCGTTTTTAACCTACTATTATCAGTCTTCACATAAAAACAACCTATATCGTTTTCTTCATTTCGGATAGCTAAAATATTAGGACGATGATTGAGAAATTAATATTCAGCACTACGATATAAACTACTTGTTTTTCGAATCCTAACCTCGCGTTTTCATATCCTATTAGGTGAAGATTATAAGCTTTTATTTTGACATTGACTCTTATCTTTGTTGCCACCTTCATGCTGTTCGTGCCTTTGTTGTGGTGTTCGAAATGGCGCTTAAAGTGGTCTTTGAAGAGCTCTCTGCTACGGTTCTTTTCATTCTAGTGAATCACTTTATATGCTTGTCACGTACATAAGTGTTACACCTCTTAGCGTTTTGTAGCTTTTCCACTCTCTTAGATTAATAACCACATTCCGCTGCTTATTTCTTTTACACGGTAATTCTTTTTTATTATAGACACTCAAACAATTTAGCGGATATCTATTTCTTCAATAACCTAAATAGTGATGTTGTTTTTGCCAGGTATCGCTGTGAAAATTTATAGCCATGTCCAGTTTTCTTCACTACGAACGATTTAATGGCTATGAAAATTTTTCACAACGATATACACCCCAGCGATCCATATATCACTGTCAATTACTCACAGCGATATTGGATTTTTCTCACAATGATTAAATAGTTGTGAATAAATTTGTAAATCGTTGGCGATCTTGAGATGAAACAACCGACGCCACCGCCTCCTCCTGCTCTCCCTTTCCGAGAAGCAGATCTTAAAGTCACCTAACTCACTCCTCTCTTACCCTCTATCATTAGCTAAAAAATAAAAAAAAAGAAAAAACAAACATTAGCCCGACTTACCCGACCTACCCCATCCAACTCATCTCATTGGAAAATAAAAACCAAACTAATCCGAAATATAAATCCGTAATCATCTAATATAAAATTTCAAAACCGTATTTATCCTGTGAATATATTTTCACAGGGTTTGTACACAGGGATATTGGATCAAGACAACGTTACATACACCTATATATTCTGCTTTTCCTATAATTCTCTAAACTTTCTTTATTCTTTGGTGGCCAACACCATATGATTGGGATTGCTAAAAATAAAAACAACAAAATTATCACAAACCTGTCCAATTCAACTACTAGCTTTTTCATGCTCTTCCCAAGCTCAACTATGCGAAGCGTTGGCTCCTCGTCTACCAGCTATAAAAGTGTTTCGGCGATGATAACCTCTTTAAGTATAAAACGGCTCTCTTCTAGCCACGCTTCTTGTAATCGTAATACCCCCTCACAATCTCTATTACGATTACTCTAATTCTAATCTAATAAGCTAGAATAGGTAATAATATAAGCCAATAAATTTAATACCAATTCTACTTTAGTTTAGTCTCATCCTATGATACATTAATCAATATTTATCTATCCGGCCCTAATAAACCAATCGCTTCGGCCATAATTAATTCAACTTCGGCTCGGCCCGCGATTAATTAAAAACGTTCAACATACCTGCGTAGGACCACTGAAAAGAAGTTATAACAATCAAAACAAAACGAAGGTGTTGTTGTATGGTTTAAGAAACTAAGCAGAAGAAGAAGAGAATAGAAAAGATAAAATGAAAAACATCTCTAAAGATATATAGTATTGTTCATATATCTTGCATAAACAACCTCCGGGTGACGGCATTGTCCTAAATGAATACAACAGCATAATACGAAAAAATGTCATCTCTTCCAAAATAGTTTTTTCTTTTTAGTTAAAGTTAGAAAACAATACTTAAGGGCTGTGTAGATGAACGTAACAGATATGACAAATATTGGGTTGTAACAGGTAACTTTTCTAAACCGTTTCTTTCGTACGAAGAGATTTTTTCCGATTCAGTTTTAGTACCTAAAATAGTTTTTCGTGTTATACTTTCTATTCACGGTTTCTACTTCACTACAACTATTAAGGACCATTGTCAGTCTACAGTATAAAGGTTATTAGAGTTCTCAAATAAAAATTATTCTCAGGGTATTCTAATCCTTATAAGTGAAACCAACGTATTATAAGAAAGCTAACACCTGGTGATCTAGGTGGTAGGTAGTATATTTTACGTGTTTATAGTTGTGTCATACTTAAGACCTAAGTTACTAGAGTACTATGCTTATCAAAAGCAATTTTTAAATAAGAGGTCTTTTCCAGAAGGAAACCTATTTCAAATCTATTTATGATAATCCCTTCTTTTTGTTCGTGTATCCGTGTAATAAAATCATAAATCGGAGAATAAAAAGAGAAAATTCCAACCCTCAGTACAAGTGTTAAAAGACCTAACTTCCGATCGACATTAACGTTGTGTAGTTTTCATTTAGCTCATAAACAAACAACCATGCGGGGTTCTTAACAGTTTCAGAGGTCGCCGTCGTAACGTTTCGTTTTATAAGGGAAGACAACTTGTTACACCTTGTTCGAGACGGTACGATATGAGTAGAGCCGGGGAACGTTTACTTTACAGTATGAACCGTAATTCGAGACTATTACACCGACCTTTTCGGTTGTTTCAAATTCACTCTAAGGTATAAAACAACCCAGGTGAAGTTGTTTTAAGGATACCGCCTTTATTCGGGATTCTTGAAAGAAGTGGGAAAGCTTTCGACCCCAATAGTTAGCTCTCTGACGACGGGGTCTCAGGTGTTACTTGGGTGGACTGGGTAAGCCGAAAGCCCGTTTGTAAGGACCGAGTTTAGATTCAGCAAACCATGGTTGTGACTACAGTAAATTCTATTATATCATCTTCGTGTGTGGAACCGAACCATGATATCCACACCAAACCTGACCTGGAGAAACGTGTTACAGTAGAGGCTTAGCATTTTTCGAGTATGAACAACTTGGAGAGTTCCCTTCTGTCATACTCTTCGCTGGGACTGATGGTACTAATTACTCAACGTAACGTTTACTAAGGGACTTGTTTGGATTACTTTAATAAGGACTACCTATTGGTACCGATCCATGTTGATCAACCGATAGTACGCTCGTCGGTTTCTGCTCGGGGAGTTATTTGAGTCCCATCAGTGATACCGATCTTGCCTTCGGCTTCCACAGAAAGCTCTCACACGGAAAACACATCCTCGGTAGCTATATCGGTTGAACCATCACCGTTGCCAACAAATACGTTACCATTAAGGGAACGCCCGTCCCCAAAACCACCCTCGTTCTCTACAGTTATTTCCTTCCCCTAACCACTCCCAGTTTCATTCCTAGTAAAACACCCATCGTTAAATATGTACCGAACGTAACCCAGGTTCATTCTATTGATGGACACNAAAATAATATTGCCACTTATTTTCTTATCATATTTAGTGGCATCCATCTCGTAAAGTTTATCTAAATAAGAATAATTTTTGGGTGTAAATACCAACAGTATTTTAGTGAATATTGAAAAGTCTCATCAGAGTTTAGGTATACACACCAAATAGGGTTTTAGGTGTACATGCAAATCATATGGCGCTGATCAATATGTCTTTCTCCAAATAATGTAATTTTGAGCAAATTTTATGCTATTGGAAAAAAAAAAACTCTGCATTAAATTAATTCACAGTTCCCAAATGGGTCCTAAACTTTTTTACTGAGACCACTAGGATTACTTTTCATTGACTTTGACGCATGTAGTTTTGACCTCCAAAAGTAACAATTAAACCATTTAAATATTATCTACACATAATGTTGTTTGTTGAGAAGCCATTATGTAGTGGGAATCTACAATTGTCTTTTCTGCACCTAATGCAGTGGGAATCTACAATTGTCTTTTCTGCACAACATCTTATGGATTCTCTCTATCTATTTGGTTGCCTATCTTTTCTATATTTATCTAGTTTTTTCTTATATATACATATATACTTACACACACATATACATACATACACACACATATACATACATATATATATATATATATATATATAGAGAGAGAGAGAGAGAGAGAGAGAATGAGGCTACGATGCTTTTAAAAGTAAGGGGGCTTTTGTGCTTTTGCTTCTTTTCTTTTTTTTTTGACGATGCGACATCCAAATCAATGATTCGCTTCGTTAACTTAATCTACACTATTTGAAATATCTAGATGTCATGTTTCATGATTTTTTATTTCATTTATCCAGTGATCAAAAAGTCTCAAAAATTAATTATTTGAATAGTAATATGAAGTAATTGCAAGTTTAAAGATACAGAAATATTCAAATTGAATAAAATTTTGAAATAATAACTTTTTTACTCTTAAAGTAAGATCTTCGATCTAAAATTTAAAGATATAGAAATATTCAAATTGAATGAAATTTTGAAATAATAATTTTTTTACCCTTAAAGTAAGATCTTCGATCTAAAATTTAAGTCCTCTATATCACCTCTTTTTATGAGATTTTTATTTCTAGCAGTTTATTTTGGGACCACTCAATCATAAGTTAAATGAGATCAAAAAAACCATGAAACCTGATTTCTCAATACTTCAAATAGTGTAGATCAAGTCAAATAGAGTGGATCATCGATTCCAATATCTCATTATAAAAAAAAAAAGCACGGAGGCCCTATGCTTTAGAAAGCAAACGGAGCCTCACTCTATATATAAACATACACGCACACATACATACATACATACATACATATACATACATACATATACATACATACATACATATACATACATACATACATATACATACATATACATACATACATACATATACATACATACATACATATACATACATACATACATATACATATATATATATATATACATATATATATATATATATATATATATATATATATATATATATCTTACCCACATTGTTATTCTAAACTCACAAAATATCCATCATGGCCAAAACCATCTATTCACATTTTATCTTTCTTCTTTCAATATCTATCCTACTCTTCTTCTCTGAAACTACTGGAGGATTGAAAAGATCCTTAAGCTTTGAGCTCATCTATCGTTACTCACCTCGTTCCCCTATTTACTACTCTAACCTTACTGATTCACAACGCTTTGAAGACTCCCTCCTCCATTTTGAGAATCGATTCCTCCAACTAAACAACTCTCAAGCAATGTCAGTTGGTTATGAAATAACTGCTATTCGCCCCCGTATCATTTTCTATGGGTCATTATACATGGTTTTTTTGACGATTGGCACTGGCAATGGTACTATTGGCTACTACTTAAGCATTGACACAGGTAGTTATCTTACTTGGACCCAATGCAAGCCATGTATAAATTGCTACCCACAAAATGATCCTTACTTTGACCCTCACCAATCCCCTTCCTTTATTGACATCTCTTGCTCCCACCAAAACCCCTGCCCGCAAGGGAATTACCATTGCATAAACAACCGTTGCCACTACCAAGTTGGCTATATCGATGGCTCCTACACAAAAGGCACACTCTCGAAAGACACCTTCGGCTTCCGTTCTAGCCATAGTGACTACCCTGAGTTTATTGAGGGGCTCGTCTTTGGCTGCTCGCATGATAGCCAACTAGTTGTACCTAGCCATGGTTATCCATCAGGAATAATTTCATTAGGTTTGTTCAGGGAATCATTTGCAATGCAACTCATTAATCATGGTAGTCAGGGTCGCTTCTCATACTGTCTTCCCTTGAGAGGTTCAACAAGTATGAGCTTTTTACGATTCGGAGATGACATTGTGCAAAGAGGTCCAGTCCAAACCACACCTATAGAACCAAGCCAAGGTGTGTGCTTCTACTATATTATCTTAAATGACATCAGTGTTGGTACCAAACGACTTGGATTTGAGCCAGGAATGTTTGCCCGAAAGCCGAATGGGTCAGGCGGGTTCATTGTGGACTCTGGGGCAGCAGTCTCTCGATTGATAACCCCAGCTTTCGAAAGGGTGAAGAAAGTTCTTAGGGCTTATTTCCGCCATAGGAATTTTGTTGAAGTGGACCCAACAAAATATGGAATCTCACTTAAACTTTGTTGGCTTTTCCAGCCACATTATCAGAGCTTAATGCCAAGTATGACATTTCATTTGCAAGGGGCCGAGATGAGTATACCATGGCAGAGCTTGTTCCACATTGTTCAACAGAAGGGAATATTTTGCTTTGCAATGCTGCCGCTGGAGACTTTGACAATTCTTGGGGCGTACCAGCAAACAAATACTCGATTTACTTTTGATGTGTTGCAATTACAGCTAGCCTTCAATCCAGAAAATTGTGAACATGACTCCCAACCTTAAAAGAGAAAAATAAGAGGATAAATACTAAAATAATGTGCCTATGTGCTTGTTTTTCTTCCCTAATAGTATTTATCTAAACTTTATCCAAAGGAAGACCTTTTCTGGAGAATAAATTTTTAACAAAAACTATTCATATCATGAGATCATTGAATCCATAATTCATACTGTGTTGATATTTGTGCATTTTATATGATGGATGGTGGATCTAGTGGTCCACAATCGAAAGAATATTATGCAACCAAAGTGAATATTCCTAATCTTATGGGACTCTTATTAAAAATAAACTCTTGAGATTATTGGAAATATGACATCTGACTGTTACCAGGAATTATCAACATCACTTCATCTTTGGCACTTATCTTTCATATTGTGCTTTTTGATAAAATCCATGATTTTGATTAGCCTCTTTTAGAGAAGCATGCTTTCTTTGCCAAATCTTTTCAATGGACAATGTTGGGTTATAAACAGTATAGACAATGCAAGTAGATGTGTAGATTGAAATTGATTTTTCTTTTTTGATAAAACCTTCTCTACTGTAAAAAAACATAATACGACAACATAAGTAAATCCTGTTACGGCGGTGGGCCTCCAACAAATACGTTCTATATACTTGTTATGGTATATAGAAATCTCTACAAAAAGTAAAATAGAAAAGATAAGAGAAGAAGAAGACAAATCAAAGAATCTGGTATGTTGTTGTGGAAGCAAAGCAAAACTAACAATTAATATTGAAGAAAAGTCACCAGGATGCGTCCATACAACTTGCAAAAATTAATTAGCGCCCGGCTCGGCTTCAACTTAATTAATACCGGCTTCACTAACCAAATAATCCCGGCCTATCTATTTATAACTAATTACATAGTATCCTACTCTGATTTGATTTCATCTTAACCATAATTTAAATAACCGAATATAATAATTGATAAGATCAAATAATCTAATCCTAATCTCATTAGCATTATCTCTAACACTCCCCCATAATGCTAATGTTCTTCGCACCGATCTTCTCTCGGCAAAATATGAATTTCTCCAATAGTAGCGGCTTTGTGAAAATATCGGCCATCTGCTCCTCGGTTGCGTAGCGTATCAACTCGAACCCTTCTCGTACTTTTTCGATCATCAACTTAACCTCTCCAATCACTATTAAAACAATAAAAATAAAAATCGTTAGGGTTAGTATACCACAACCGGTGGCTTCTTGTTTCTTTCAAATCTCTCAATATCCTTTTCGTCTTATATATCCACATACACTACAAAAGAATTAGGTTATAGGGACACATGTTTGGGACACTTTTATGTAAGTGTCCTTTTATGCCAAAACTTTAAAAAAAAAAAATCTACTAATGCCTAAATATAAAGCATAATCAAACCAAAAATAAAAGGTTACTTTACTCAACCCACCCCACCCAGCCCATTCAGCCCGATTACAAAAAAAAAAGAAAAAAAAAAAAAAATCGATTACCATCTTCCATTCTCTCCTCACTCAATCCACTGAAATCCTAGACGAAGAGCCGTTCCCTCTCGTCCTGCTCCGCCACCGCAGCCAACAAAGTAGAGTTCTAGCGGTTGCTAAATGTTTAAATAAGTGTTGATAAATTAGTAACACACTTTTTAGGTTATAGCGACACTCATTAACTGTCACTATATACATAGCGACCCCACATATAGCAATACTTTTTAAAAGTATCGGTAATTTAGCAAGCATCACTTCTTTTGACCTGTACCGATATTTAAAAGTGTCGCGATGGACCGTTTTTGTTGTAGTGATAAATCCAATAACTTCTGTATCTATAGGCGATTTAACAAACTCATAGATATTATTTTTTCTTAATGGCGCATTTTCTTTATTCGTCGCCTTACACCAATCATTAGATTCTCTCACCTTTTCGAAGTTTTGCGATTCTCCACATTGTGAATACATGCACTGTTCGTATATTTCACTAAGTGATCTTACTTTTCTTGGCGTCGTCTCTGGAGAAGTTTCTGGTGAAATTCGCGGTAAAGCTTGTGGTGTTGTTTCCGTGCTTGTCGTAGTTCCACCGTTGTTTCTATTCTCAGTTGCAGTTTTATTTTCGAATATTGGAAGTGGATTATCCTGTACTTTTGTGCTCCAATCCTAAGCTTTTTGTTCATCAAATATAGCATCACGACTTATAATTAAAGAGTTAGTAGCAGGATTATAAAATCGATAGGCTTTACTTCTTTTGCTATATCCAACAAAAATACACTTCTGACTATTATCATCCAATTTTTGCCTATTTTGTGATAGGATATGAACAAAAGAAACCGATCAAAAAATTTTAAAGTGTTTTACCTTCGGTTTCCAGCCGGTTTATGCTTCATAAGGTGTAATATTCTCCAGCACTAAAATTGGACTTCTTTTGAGAATGTATGTTGTAGTAGATACCGCTTCTGCCCAAAATTTGTTTGGGAGCTTTTTCGCTTTCAACATGCTTTTTGCCATCTCGACTAAACTTTGATTTTTGCGCTTTGCAACACTGTTCTGCTGAGGTGTGTGGTTGTCAACTACCTGTGAATATCATTAGCCTTACAAAAATTTTCAAACTTGTTAGAAATAAATTCTCCCCCTCGATCTGTACGGAGGATCCTAATATAATAACCGGATTCGTTCTCGACCAAATTTTTAAATTTCTGAAAAGCATCAAAAGCTTCGGATTTATTTTTGATAAAACAAACCCAAGTCATCCGTGTTACTTTATATACATATTTCTTTGTACAGGAGATTATGCATTCCTTATATTAGTGTATACTATATTAGTTTTCTTACCAATTCACAACTCACCATGTATTAGCTTGATCTCTGTTTATATAAAGAGGTCTTTTGTAATTTATTAAATCAGAAAGAAATATATTTTCTTCTCCAATTATTCTTTGTTTCATGGTATCAGAGCGCGACTAGCTTAATACGCAAAAGCTCGTCGTCACAAGATCGCCGTCGGTATCTCTCGACCTAATTCTGTCATGACATCCGCACCTCCATCGATGCCGCCTGTACAGGTTCCTACACCGACACCTCCATCAGTGTCGCCTGTACAGGTTCCTGCATCGACTATTGCCCAGCTCGATGTTAAACTCTCCGGGCCTAATTATCGTGAATGGTCGGTGTCCATTCAACTCTTGTTTGATGCTCTCGATCTTACTGGACATATTGATGGTGCTGGTCCACCAACCGATGATTCCAAACTCAAGGACTGGCTCGTTGCTGATCGACGTGCTCGTGGAATTATTTCTACATCGGTAAACATAGACATTCGGATGCAGCTTATCAATTTGTCCACCGCTCACCAGATGTGGTCTCTTCTTCGGCAGATGTATGAGCAGTCTAGTTATGCTCAATCATATGCTGAGTTTCAAGAGATCTCCATGGCTCATCAAGGTGAGCGTAGTATCCAAGAGTTTTACAGTTTTATGCAGGCTCGTTGGCGTCAACTGGCGACCATGGATGAACCCTTGTGTCGCACTTGCTCAGCTTGTCAGTGTACTGTCAAGCAAAAGCAGGTGCGTGATCAACAACGATTGTTCCAGTTTCTTATGCGCCTACGACCTGAGTTTGAAGCATTACGTGGCCAACTACTCCATCGAACTCCCTTCCCTACTATTGATGTGGCTCTCGCGGAATTGATTGCTGAGGAGACACGTCTTCGAGTTTTGAGTTCCTCTTCTTCCGCAATGCCTAACGTTCTTGCTGCTCATGGTCCTGCAAGTCCACCTCCCGTGCCAGCGCCTACTTATCATCAACCGCCTTCTAGTTACATTCCAAATCCTGGTACTAGAAAAGACAAACGAAGCATTCAATGTCGTTACTGTCATCTTTGGGGTCACTCAATTCAAGATTGCCGGAAAAAGAAATGGGCAGATCAGCATTTACGATCCTCTCGTAATATGCCTACTGTTGCATCTGCTCCTTCTGTTCCTCCGGTCAACAACGCGTCATCTACAGAGCAGCAACCTTCAACTATTCAATTGAGTCTTCCTCAACTACTGCAGATGTTTCAGCAACACCAATTGACTCCATCCACTTCGTCAGGGCAGTCCTCCTCTATCTTTTCATCTACGCCATCAGGTTTTGGTATGACTGGTCCTGGAGGTACTTCGGAACATTCCTGGATTTTAGACTCAGGCGCATCATTTCATATGACACCACATGCTTCTTTACTTTCTTCACCTTCTCAATTAAATTCACCTTCACATATTTTTACTGCTGATGGTACCTCTCTTTCTGTCAATAATAGTGGCGTTGTTTCACCTAAATCTGATACTTCAGGACGCTTTACTATTCCCTCTGTCCTACATATACCTCGACTCTCTCTTAACTTACTATCTGTCAGCCAAATTACTGATCATGATTGCACAGTGACCTTTGATTCTTCTTCTTGTCTTGTGCAGGATCGTCGGACCGGGACTTTGATTGGACAGGGCCATAGACGTGACTGCCTGTACTACATGGACTATCTGCATCTTCCTCCTAAAATTAATTCAGCAAATATTGCTACAACTTCAAATTCTGATCTCTGGCATCGTCGTCTCGGTCATCTTTCTTCTGATAAGTTTACTGTTTTAGTTCGTAGTGGTGTATTAGGTCCTGTTTTTAATTCCGAATCTGTTTCTTGCATTGGATGCAAACTTGCTAAACATTCCATTAAACCTTTTCCTGTTAGCAATTCTATTTCAAGTGCACCATTTGATCTTATTCACTCTGATGTTTGGGGACCAGCACCTATATCAACTCGTGTTGGAAATAAATATTATGTTATTTTCATTGACGATTACTCACGCTTTACCTGGGTTTATTTTATGCATAACAAATCTGAACTTTTTCAATTGTATCAAAATTTCGCTGCCATGGTTCAAACTCAATTTGGTGCCACTATTAAAACTTTCCGCTCTGATTCTGGTGGCGAGTATCTTTCAAATGAATTTCGCCAACTTCTCGCTAAGCATGGTACTTTGCCGCAACTCTCTTGTCCTTATACTCCTCAACAGAATGGTGTTGCTGAGCGTAAACACCGACATATCCTTGAAACCGCTCGATCTCTTCTAATTGATGGGTCTGTGCCTAAACAATTTTGGGCAGATGCGGTTTCTACCGCAGTTTATCTGATTAATATTATGCCCTCCAGTCTTTTCTCCGGCGTTTCTCCTAGTGAGCGATTGTATGCTAAATCACCATCTTATACTCATTTGCGTGTTTTTGGATGTACTTGTCTTGTTCTTTTGCCTCCGCATGAACGAACCAAATTAACTCCAAAATCGTCAATTTGTGTTTTCTTAGGATATAGTCTTGAGCATAAAGGGTACAGATGTTATGATCCTACTGCTCGCCGCATGCGAATTTCTCGAGATGTCATTTTTCTTGAACATGTATCATATTATGCTCAATCTAAGTTAAGCGTTGATACTTCTGCCGTTTCTTCACCTTCTGTTATTGATCTTTCATTTCTTGTTAATTCTTCGTCGACCACCACATCTTCTCCCGAAGAGCCCCAACGAATTGTCGCTCAGCCCACTGAATCTTCGTCTTCTGCAGAAGTTTCTATAGTACCGGCACCACATGACGACCCACCAATTACTGTTCCTTCCGACGATCAAACGACTGCTGAGCGCCGCTATCCACTGCGTACTCGCCGCCCCACACAATTTTTTGGTTGTCTTGCCTCTCCTTCTTTTTCTCCACGATATCATGCTTTCTTTGCAGCCATTTCTAATATCCAGGAACCCCGTACATATCGCCAGGCCGTTTCCATTCCTGAATGGCGAGATGCAATGACCACAGAACTTACTGCCCTTCATCGTACTGGTACTTGGGAACTAGTTCCTCTCCCGCCGGGCAAGACTCCAATAAGTTGTAAGTGGATTTATAAAGTCAAGACAAATTCTGATGGCTCAATTGATCGCTATAAAGCCCGTTTAGTTGCTCGAGGGTTCTCTCAAGAATATGGCATTGATTATGAGGAGACATTCGCCCCTGTTGCTAAGATGACCTCTGTTCGCATCCTTATTGCTCTTGCTGCCTCTCGTAGCTGGCCTCTTTATCAACTTGATGTCAAAAATGCCTTCTTACATGGGGATCTTCATGAAGAAGTTTATATGCAACCACCTCCTGGTCTTTCCCATTCATCCGGTCATGTTTGCCGGCTACGGAAGGCTTTATATGGCCTTAAACAAGCTCCCCGAGCTTGGTTTGAAAAATTTCAGTCTGCTATTCTTTCCTTTGGATTTCATCAAAGCGAAAATGATCATGCCTTATTTATTCATACATCTTCTCGCGGGCTCACTGCCTTACTTTTGTATGTTGATGATATGATAATTACTGGTGATGATCCTGATTATATTCGTTCCGTTAAATCCTATCTTCAGCAACAATTTGACATGAAGGATCTTGGTCCTCTTCGATATTTTTTGGGGATTGAAGTGGCATATAGTCCTCGAGGATATATATTGTCTCAACAAAAATACACTGCCGACTTGCTATCTCGTGCTGAGCTCACTGATACTGACACTGTGAGTACTCCTATGCAGCTCCACCAAAAACTAACTCCAACTATGGGCGAACCTCTCACTAATCCTACACGTTATCGTGAGCTAGTTGGTGCATTAGTCTATCTCACTATATCTCGCCCCGACATTGCTTATGCGGTTCATATTGTTAGTCAATTTATGCAGGCGCCTACTTCTGTTCACTATGCTGCTCTTTTACGCATCTTGCGCTATTTACGAGGAAGTATTCATCAAAGTCTATTCTTTTCTTCCTCTTCCAAGCCTCAACTTCGTGCATATTGTGATGCTGATTGGGCTGGAGATCCTACTGATCGTCGATCTACGACTGGCTATTGCGTTTTCTTTGGGGATTCTCTGATTTCTTGGCGTTCAAAGAAACAAGATAGTGTCGCAAAATCTAGTACGGAAGCTGAATATCGTGCTATGTCCTCTGCAGCCTCAGAAATTGTATGGCTTCGCCGACTCCTTGGTGACCTCGGTGTCCAGTGCTCTAGTCCAACACCTTTATATTGTGACAATCAAAGTGCTATCAAAATTGCGAATAATCCTGTCTTTCATGAACGTACTAAACATATCGAAATTGATTGTCACTTTGTGCGCCATCATTACATTAATGGAACGATATCTCTGCCGTTCGTTCCCTCTGCTCAACAACTTGCTGATTTTTTCACCAAATCTCAGACTACTCAACGACATCAGTACCTTCTATCCAAACTCTCCGTGTTTACTCCACCTTGAGTTTGCGGGGGGGTGTTACTTTATATACATATTTCTTTGTACAGGAGATTATGCATTCCTTATATTAGTGTATACTATATTAGTTTTCTTACCAATTCACAACTCACCATGTATTAGCTTGATCTCTGTTTATATAAAGAGGTCTTTTGTAATTTATTAAATCAGAAAGAAATATATTTTCTTCTCCAATTATTCTTTGTTTCAATCCGGCTATAATCATCCACGAAAACTACAAAATAGTAATTGTTGCTGAGTGGCGGTGTCTGCATTGGTCCACATACATCTGCTTTATCAATTCTAATGGTCCTTTGGCTCTCCAATTGCTCTTTCTCGGAAAAGAGTCCCTGTGTGTCACGCCCCGAGGTCCTTTTTTTTTGGTTTAAAAGTAAAGCGGAAGTGCCCAAATTTTTTTTTTGAAAATCCTGACCTCCAGGGTATGCCAGAGCCACCACAAATATAGAGAGTCCACTGTTCACACGGACAGAGTCTCCCCTGTATTTGCACGGCATCGCAGAAGTACAAAATACAACCACAATCGTATACATTCACCATTCACATATACATTCATTTCATTACAAATATCCATAAATCCACATCTATCAGTTTCAAATATTTCCCACACGGAAACTCATTTTGAAGCACTAAGAGTCATGAAAGCCAATAAAACCTTTTCAAAATCGTTTCCCACACGAAAATATTTTTTCTTTAAACCATGCTACCACGAGGGGTAGAAAACCGTTTTCATCTCAAAGAAAACTATAAGTTCTTTAATTCATTTACCAAAATCACATTTATCCAAGTAAACAAAAACCAACTGAACCAATATGTCTAAGTTATTTATTTTGAGTAAGAAAGGATAGAAACTAGACCGAATGTCACCGGGCCGGAAACTCTATCGATCGCTACGAACGTGTCTCACGCCTTGTCTCAACCCTCACCGCCCACGATACCTGAAAAATAGTGGGGGAGGTGAGAACATGTAAACATGTTTCCCTTCCCAGTGGGTACCGCAAGCCGACGAAGGCGAGGAGTACTCACCGGATCAGGAAGAGATAAATGATTGAGAAGATATAACGACTATAGTAGCAATAAAACTGAAAGGAAGGCGAACAATACTAGAACATATAACTACCGCTACTGTAAATAGAACAGAATGCATACATGGATGTTATAACTACAGCAGCAATGATGTATGGGTAAACAACAATATATAGGAATATGACTAATTGCTACTGTAATAAAGAACAAAGTATAATTATGTATCAACCGGACGATCAGTCCTAAAAATACCCAATCAGAAACCTGGCATGACGGTCCGCAAACCTTAAGCCTATGCCACTGCCACTCTACCTGTATATAACCCAGTTCTGACCGCTGTGCGCACGGGCTGCATATAACCCAGTTCTGACCGCTGGGCTCACGGGCTGGCACATCCAATCAATTTTTCGGAAAAAAACATCTAGCTGGGGTGGATCAGACCGCTGGTGTTCGTGAAATGCGAACGAGTATGTGGCAATCGAATGCTGATATGCTCAAAAACCAACCATTGGCAACTAGCCAACAATCACTGCCCGCTCGGGGCACACCAACCAATAGGTCATCGAACCATAAGGAATACAAGTACCGACCACTTAGGTCAACTAGGATGGAACAACTCAACATCCTTCCGAAGGTATGCAAGTATCGACTACTCAATGTCAACTAACAGATATGCACACGAACCGACAAATAGGTCATAATACAGAATACATGAAACCGACCGACTAGGTCACAAGGATGTCAAATCACGAATCAATGTAATCTATAATCATCCGTCGGCAATCAATCGACAATCCTACCCCTCAGGGTACACCGACCATATAGGTCATCAAATAGTCCAACCGACCAAGTAGGTCACAATAACAAATGCAGTAAACCGACCGAATAGGTCACAGACACGGAATACCAAAACCGACCAACTAGGTCATTGATCTCACCTGAAATCATAAATCCGCTCTACTCCTACTCATGATACTAGATATGAAAAACAACCGAGTAGAGTATAGCCAGAACAACATGGGTGCTAGGCTCAACACTATATATAAAGATATATATGCAAGATAACAATAAGAGAACAAGGGTAAGAAGATATCACCGAGTGTGCATCACTGTACCGACTTCGGATCGATGTACCCACCTGTATGAACAACGTGCCTGTTTCCCGACTGTGGAAGATTATTAACCGGGCCTACGGAGGGTCCACCAGGTTAGTATCTAACCCACAAACAAGAAACACTAAACGCACAAACCCACAATTAAACCCACGGGAATTGGTTTCCCCCAAAACCGATTACCGTAACATGCCGGAAGTCCCGAAAATCGCATCGGACTCCGCCGGGACCCACGAACTGTCCCGAAATTCATCGACTCATGCTACGAGTCACCCGCTGCCACTAAACACCATTATTCATCAGACTTGGCAGCAAACACACCGCCTCAAATCGAAGCGATTATCGTCGGATAATCGTTCCGATCCGGGTTCCCGTAAGTGTCAATTTCGACACCGGAACCCACCGTCGCTCACCCGCCCTTCCCGAACCCTCGAAACAACACGGGTGACCAGCCAACATGGCTCAACGACATAACAATAGCTCACAAGGCACCGTCGGAAGAATTCCGAACCGAAAACGCGTTTCGTCGGCGGATTTTGCCGACAAACGCACCGGGAATCAATTTTCGATCTCTGCAAGGGCCTGGGGCCTTGGACAATCAGTACAGAGGTTACCCTCTGCCCGCACATGCTGCCAACAGCAACCCCAAAGTGTACAATTGCGTAAAAACCCTCCCGATTCCATAAAATCACATTATTTAATGTGATTTCCGGGCTTTTATGGCCCGCTAGCGCAAACCGAGGGTCATTCAGCCAAGTCGAGACACCCGCTGACAGGTCTCGGCGTGCTGGAGGTTGTGCTCACTCTTCGGAGCACTGCGGGCCACTGTGGCAAGCACACGAATGATGCGAACTTCAGTGAAACAGCGCACACAGCTACTTAATCACATCAATCACGCAAACCGGGGCACCTCTGACCCTAACGGAGGTGAGCACGATGTTCAGCACGATGCAGGGATCATCGTGCTCACTTTTGAGATTATAGAGGTGTCTTCCGATCATCGGAAAGTTGACCGAAAATCCTAAATAGTGTGCTGGTACATAAATAGGGCTTACTGGACCAGTGGGAGCATAGGTTTGTCGCCGGCGGCCGGACGGCGAGCGCTCCGGCAGGGGACGGGTGCGGCCAGTCAGTAGGGGCCGAGGTACCTGCTGGCCGGCGGCGGGAGGCAGCTGGTGGCGTGGTGGAGGAGATCAAACCCGAGAGCTTGATCTCGGGTTCACTCGCGACGGCGGCCGGGCGGCGGCTGGGGGAGCTCCGGGGCGGCGGCTGGGGGATCTTGATCAAATAATTCAAATAATGCATCATACCATATCCTCATGGGCAACGCCGCCGCGCGGCTCGCCGGTGGCCAATGGGGCCAATTTCGGGGGTTATGGCGAGGTATGGGCTCCATTGGGGATCGAAATCTTCTCGTTACCAATTCGTCGCTCGAATTAGGGTTTTTGTATTGATATGACATTAGCAGTGGAAATTTTTGATGATTGGAGTGGTGACTAGTGGATTATGTTTTCGAGTTGTTAAAATGAGGTTTGTAATGTTTTGTTGCGAGAACGAAAGTAGATGTTATCATTTTTCCAATATGCGGAGTCTATTCAAGGTATTAGTCTCTTAGAACAACAAAACAAAACAGCAAATTTTGGTACATCTACATATGAGATCAGATTTGGACATAGCTGCATGCTAGGCAAATTTCACTTGCTTCCTTTCTATATAAATTAACAAGCTTTGACCCTTTTTTTTGAGAAATTAATTAAGATCTCATTTTTCAATCCGATTCATGTTATCTTTAAGAAAATTATTGTGATTTCTTAGTAAACTTATGTATTGTATATTATGCGATTGCATCACAGTTCATCTAGGATTGCATCGAAGTGGTCTAAACTTGCTTGTGTCAATCAATTATTGAAAAAAATCTCTTTATTTTTTGACACAATTTGGATAATGTTTTCATGTGTTGTTCTAGTTCATAATACATTTTTCTACAGTTGTTTGATTTAATTTTGCTATATTTTAACAGGTGCGGAATTACACTCCTATTCCAACAATCAACAATAGCATCAAAGTCAATCGGCCAGTGAGTTTGATTCATATATAGGTACCTCACTGTTGAGAGAAACAAAAGAGCTTATTCGCTAATCAACTACATATATGCTGTATCGTATTCTATACCAGTGAAGGTTTCTGATGCTTCTAGTTCTTATCATGATATGGATGTACTACTCATTTTTCTAGTTCTTTCTATATATCTTGATCTGCCTATTAAGGTAATTTTTTTAACAACTTCTATATAGTATTTTTTTAATTTGAATCAATCCTTATTTCAGCTTCTTAGAGATAGTTTTGATGAGGATGTTGATCTTAGAGTTAGTTTAATCTCAATTTTTGAATTTTTTTGGTAACGTTTTTGAGTTAGATATTGCCTTCGAACTCTAACCGGTAACTCTAGACATTTCATTCTTCGAACTCCAACTAATATTATGTTGTTGCCTTGTAGGATTTGCACGAGATATTAACCAAGCTGAGAGACGAAGATGACTACTGCCTTTATTCTGGATGCCAGGTAAATAGAGTGCTTCAAAATGTCTTTAGCTTCAATAGAATAATTTTTTCTTATGATTTTTTTTTTTTTGGAGAGAAAGGTAGCATGCTACCCGCTTCATTTATTTCATTTAAAAATAAACTTAGCTGGAAATGTGAATCAACTAGTATTCAATTTCCCAATCTTTCTACTAGCTGTCAATCCTATTCTTGACTTCAAATTGGTAATTCTTATTAATAGTGTTATCATCTCTTATAAATATTATGTGATTTACTGCAACTTTTTTTACACACCTATTCAATCATGAAAATAAACATATGCTTACTGATACCACTGATTGCAAAAGATATTATTCTGGAAACAGATTCTTTGAGGCTTTGTAATCAATCTGAGCAAGTTTTCAAAGTGGAACAAAGAGTTTTAAGCATTTATAATTTGAGGCTTTTCCGATATTATAGATGTTTAATGTCATTTAGAATTTGTTATTTTTTGGCTAAATTTTGAACAAGTATTTTATTGTTAGAACACGTGTCCAAAATTTAATTTAGATGCTGAGATTGTAATTTGAGAGTACAAATTATTTGTTATACAAATTATTAATGTTCTTTTGTTATTACTATTTTTTAATATTTCAATTCATTGGAGTGTTTAGTTGTGGATCAAGTATTTTAATATTAATTGTAATTGCCGCTATAAGTTTCATTTATCAATCATTTAGTATGTTTTTTATGGCAATTATAATTAATTATAGTGGCATTTATAATAGTTGCTATTATATAGTATTTAGCAGCATTTATTTGGACTTTTACCAACCGCCAAAACAAATGCCACTATAATTTTTATCAACCCTACCAATAGTGATAATTGTCATAATTGCGAGGAAACTATTTAGCAGCAATTATAATTGCCGAGAATTTAAAAATTAATCGCCACTAAAACTATTTAGCGGCATTGAAAAAAATACTTTGAATTAAATTTAGTGTTCTTAATTAATTAGGTTCTAAATGTTTTTACCAATCGCTGCAACTACTTTTTTGTAACTCCAGCAAATTTAATTCTAGCCTCCAAAACTAATTAACTCTTTATATTTTAGAGAAGTCATTATGTAGTGGATTACCTATTGAATCCACNGAGAAATTGAGTTTCTCAATTTCTCTCCATTTTCTCTTCTCCCATTCATCCTAACCACCCATCAAATTTGATGGACGGTTAAGAACTTAGGAGCACAAGGGCAGCTGTGCTCCTAATAGCACAGTAGCCCTACTATATATATATATATATATATATATGTATAAATCTTTTCATGTCTTCTATGATTTACTTCTTTGCAAAATATCAACCATGGGCAAAGTTATCCATTCATATGTTATCTTTCTTCTTTTAATGTCCATCCTTCTCTTTTCCTTTGAAACTATTGTAGCACTTAAAAGAATCTTAAGCTTTGAGCTCATATATCATCACTCTCCTCGGTCCCCAGTTTACAACCCTAACCTCACCGATTCACAACGCTTTGAAGAGTCCCTCCGCCTTTCTGAAAATCGATTCCTCAAACTGAACAATGTTGAACCAACGCCTGTTGGCCATGAAATAACCACTATTCGCCCCCCTATCATTTACTATCAAGCATTGTACATGGTTTTTGTGACAATTGGCACTGGAAATGGTAGCATTGGCTACCATTTAGACCTAGATACAGGCAGTTATCTTACTTGGACCCAATGCAAGCCATGCATCAATTGCTACGTGCAAAATGAACCTTACTTCGACCCTCGCCAATCCCCTTCCTTTGTTGATGTATCCTGCTCCGACCAGAACCCTTGCCCACAAAGATATTACCATTGCATCAACAACCGTTGCCACTACCAGATCAGCTATATTGGTGGGTCCCGGACAATTGGCACGCTCTCAAAAGACACCTTTGGCTTCCACTCGAGCCATGGTGGCCACCTCGAGTTTGTTGAAGGGCTTGCCTTTGGCTGCTCACATGATACACATTTAACTAGCGACCACCATGGTTATCCATCAGGAGTAATGGCATTAGGTTTGTCCGAGGAATCATTTACAAGACAACTTATCAATCATGGCAGCCAGGGGCGCTTTTCATATTGTCTTCCCCCGGTAGGTTCAAACAGTATAAGCTTTTTACGATTCGGAAGCAACATTGTGCAAAGAGGGCCAGTCCAAACCACACCGATAATACCCATACAAGGTGTGTGCTTCTATTACATTACTTTAAATGACATTAGTGTTGGTAACAAACGACTTGGGTTTGAGCCAGGAATGTTCGCACGAAAGCCGAATGGGTCGGGCGGGTTCTATGTGGACTCCGGCTCATTCATCACTTACCTAATAACTCCAGCTTTTGAACGAGTGAGGAAAGAGCTTAGAGATTATTTCCGCCATAAGAAATTGGTTGAAGTGGACCCACAGAGGTACAAGACAAATCTTAAACTTTGTTGGCTTTTCCAACCAAGTTATGAGAGCTTAATGCCGAGCATAACATTACATTTACAAGGGGCCCAAATGCATATCATGTGGCGAGAGTTGTTCCTCATTGCATGGACGAAGGGAATATTTTGCTTTGCAATGTTGCCACAGGACAATTCAAGTATTCTCGGGGCATACCAACAAGCAAATACTCGATTTACTTTTGATGTGCTGCAATCACAACTAGCCTTCAATCCAGAGAATTGTGAACATGACTCCCAACCATGAAAGAGAGTAGTAGGAAACTAAGACCCAAAATAATGTGCCCAATATATATGTTTTTCTTTTTTAATAGTATTTATCTAAAGCAATCTAAAGTAAGATTATTTTTAGAGAACAAATCTTTATATTAAAACTATTCATATGACGGGATCATTGAATTTAATATTCACATTATTTGAAATTCATGTATTTTATATGATGAATAGTGATTCAATGTCCACTATAGGAACAATACTATGTGATCAATATAAAGATTCACAACCTTTCAAAGTTTTTTATAAGGAAAAGGGACATTCGAAACATAATCTATCTGCATGCAAGGCGCTGTTACCTTAAAATATCAACTTATTAAAAGTGATATTATACTGCAAGAATATTCCTTTTAGTATTAGAATGTCTTTTGATCTAAGTATTAATTCACTATGTAGTTGTTAAATGACAATATTAATACTCCTTTCCTTTTTTTGAATTATTCGACACAATGCTTCAATTATTCATTACAAACCTACTAGTAATTTCTTTAACCTCTGCGCTCACTACAACAAAATGGACATTTAGCGGCAATTTAATGGCTGCAATTATCAAATAGCCGTTATTATCTATTTTAGACTATACTTTTTTTACTGACTAATAATTTTATACTAAATACATCTATTTTGACCCCAATACTATTCTAAACCGAACCCGAACCTAAACTCAAACCCAACCAGCTGGGTCCATCTCACACGAACACCCTTCACCTTCTCCCCCTTTTCCCTACCATAGTTAGTTAATTTGGATTCGGCAAAAATTCGGTACGGATATAATACGCATAAAATTTATTTTCTAATTTTTAAATTCGTTGAAAAATTCGGCCTAAAAAACGGATTCGGTATAAAGTATAAAATATTAGATATAAAATATAAGATAATTTATATTTAAAAATAAAAATTATAAGTTTTTTATTCATATTTTCAATAATTTGGGAATAATTCAGGAATAATTCGTGAATAATTTGGCTGGCCCAAAAATTTGCGAATAATTCTCTTTCTTTGGAAAAAATTCGTAAACGGACCGTTTAATTTGGATTTTTAATAATTTGCGAATAATTCGCAAATAATTCGTGAATAATTCGCGAATTAACTAACTAGGTTCCCTACCTCTCTCCTATCTCGCGTGAGCTCGAGTTCTTCCCTCTCCTTCACCACTCTTCTCTCATCTTTCTTCCTAGGCGTCCTCTCTAAGCTCCGACCCTATCCCCAAATCACCGTCAGTTTCGCCCCCAACCTTCTCGGCTGCCGATTTTCTCGACCCTGTGTGCACCGGTGCAACATCGCTATCGACCACCTCGAGCACTATCCAGCGACGTCAACTTTGCCACTGCCAACAACGTCTAGGATCTCCAATTTTTTGAGGAGATCTGCTACATCAAGAACTATCACGCCCCGGGGTCCTTTTTGAAAGCTAATTTGAAATCGAGCTATCTTTATAAATCAGAGTCAGCGAGAAACTGCCCTTTTTTTTTTTTTAATCTAGACCCTCAAGACGTGCAACAAACCCGCCACAAATACAGAAATTTTTGAAACAAATAGATAGAGTCTCCCCTGTATTTGCATGACGTAGCGCATAGTACAATTGAACAACCAGATCTCTATTCACACACACAACAATAGGATGTACAAGGATCAACTCATTTCAACATACAGCTAGCCCTCCTTAGTCACATCCATTCCATATTCATCCTAATAGTTAAAAGTGTCTCCCACACGAAAACTATTTCTTTGAAATTTTAACTTTGTGAAAAGCATGAAAAACTATTTTGAAAATTATTTCCCACAGAGACACCTTATTTTGAAAACACTAACACGAGGGGTAGAAAACCACATTTCGAAATCCGAATCCAAAGCCATATGTCCAAAAATCACGAATATTCTAAAACCGTAAGCAACCAAAAACTCATAAATACGTCATCCAAGAATCCGTGAATAAAAAATCATCAACTGAACCATATAAGAACAACTACTAACAAGTATAGAGGTTAAACTATACTGACACATGTATGACTAATGTTAAATATGAAGTATAGTCAAAATGTATACCGAGATCGAGACGTCTAAGACCGCCCACTAGTTATAGCCTCATACTGTGTCCTGACCAATCCTACCTATATCACCTGTCGAGAAATGAGGGTAAGAAACCAACAAAGGTCTCCCAGTGGGTACCGCAAGCCGACGAAGCCAAGCATACTCACCGGTAACCATGTATAGGTAAAGAAAGACTTACAATAGCAATGTAACTATAAAGATAGAAGAATTGTAAATAAGCATGTAACAACCGCTACTATAGCTATATGCGTCATCCAGACGAAAAGTCCAAATGTATCAAATCTATATCGCCGTGTCGGTCTAAGGACCTCAGGCAAAAGCCACTCTCCACTCGCTCAACTTGCGAGGCCCCAGATAGTTGTATGTATAAGATATAATAAGGCTAATCTCTTAACCCGGCTTAAGCATTTTGGGCATTGGTTAGGCTCAAGAGGTTAAGAGAGCTAAGCGTGCTAAGACGGGAGTAGTCCTAAGATGGGTGACCCTCTGGGAAGTCAAGGCGTTACAGTTGGTATCAGAGCCAATTACCACCCGAAAGTGTGAGATGAGTTGTAACATATCGAAACCTCGAAAGTGATTATCGAACTTTAGCCAAATTGGTTAAAGTGCCGAGAAAAATGGATGGACAAGTCCCATTTAGCATTCCAACAAGATTGGAAGGGTTAAAAATAAGTTTAAGAGGTGTTAAAAGGGTTCTAGCATCGACCGGCGCGAAGTAGAATCGAAAACGGCGCAAAATAAGTGTTCTGGGCAAAGTGTACCGGTACAACCATCGAGTTGTCACCGGTACAGCCCTGCAGCCCGAGAAGGGATTGCTCTCGGGTTTGAGTTTTCGCAGAAATGTACCGGTACACTCCTGATGTGTACCGGTACACTTTGATAAAATCTGAACAGTTTGCTCTCGGGTTGCCTCTGCACAGGAAATGTACCGGTACAAAATCCCGTGTACCGGTACACTTTGGGTCTGACAGCAAAAAGAAAACTGCTGCAATTATGAAAATGGGGAGAGTTTAAATGCAATTATAGCATCGTAATAAAACCCCAACACCCCTCCTCACTCTCTCCCACAGCCATTCACCCATCCCTCTCATTCCTCTTATTTTCTCTATCTAGAGAGTGAAAGTTTTGGGGTGCCCAAGGATCTATCTAGATTGTATCTAACACCTAGAGGGGGGTGAATAGGTGTAATAGCCAAAAACCACAAATCTCAATGTGATAAAAATAAATCCGAAAGATAAAAATCACACCGAGATTTACGTGGAAAAACTCCAACTTGGAGAAAAACCCACGGGACCAACACGCGAAAAAATAATTCACTAAGAGAAAAGATTACAAGGTGATTACCGACTCCACAGACTCAACCTCTCTTAACCTCTTAAGAATCTCGCGCAATCCTCCGGGTTGTCCATGCCCTCACGTTCGAATCCACGAACGCCTTGTTTCAAATCCACTAAACGGCTCCACTCCGAATCCACGAAGCTCACGATCCGAATCCACGAACCGCCGTCAATCACGCCGAATCCACAACGTCGTCATGAAGAACATCATGATTATGGTGATCCTTTGCTTAGAGTATCGTAGAAAACCAGAGAAGAAAACTCCAAGCGAAGCATAAATCAAATCGACATATTGATATCAAATAACAATCTCTCGATTTGACCTAAAAGAGGCTATTTTGTAGAAAATAGGTTTTAGATGAAATCCTAGCCTCTGGGGTTTCTCAAACATGTATTCTCATGATGCTTAGTCTATTAGAGGACCCTAATAGCTTATTTATAGACTTTAGAATTAATTGGAGTCGGATTAGAAAGTTTTTTCGAAAATTACATTGTGTACCGGTACACTTTAAGCTGTTACCGGTTACACGATGACGGAAGAGAAAACCTGCGTAATGCTGTAACCGGTGACAAGTCGCTTGTTGTACCGGAATAGAATGTGTACTGGTACACTTCCGATGTTGTACCGGTACACTTTGCAAAAATCTATTTTTGCACGGTTTCGGGTTTTGCAAAGTACTAATGCACTTTCTAATTTAGTAAACTTTGGTATTATGATTTTAATGCCTACAAGTAAGTATGAATCACCATAACATGAATTAAAACCTTACCTGGGCATCGTGATTCACATAGTGAGTTAATTTCGCTTTCTTCGAAGTCTTGGATTCTTTGATCTTCGACGATACGCACCAATCCTTCAAGACTCCGACTCACTTCACGAAACTTGCCAACACATAAGACTTAAAAGAGAGCTCTCCAAAGGGTGGATTTGGAGGAGATTTGAAGGAGAAGCTTGGCTTTGGTGGCTTGGAGATGACCTAGGGCTCTTCTACAAGGTAGACATGGAGATAGCTTTTGGCTAAGGTGAGTTTAGGGTAAAAACTCATCTAGGGTTTGGGTTTATATTCTAGAAAACTAAGTTTTGATCTTCTAATGGTATAAAAATCTAGTAATGGCTTAGAACACATGAAAACTCATATTTTCTTCCAGGACTCTAATGGTGGATTTTTAGGGTTTGCATTCTAAACCCTAGAAATGACTTGGATGGTTCTAAATGAACTTCTAGAGCAGGTTGGACAAGCTCTCTTTTACTTGTTTTAGAGATCAAAACCTAGGATTTTGCAAATGGCAACATTAGGGCACCCAATTTGGGTCTTTTACCTCCGAATGTTTTTAAGACAAATTGATCTTGTAGAAACCTAATTAGGGGTATTCCCGACGCGTGGGACAACTCCGTTTGACGTTACTAAATGGTCTAAATAAAGTTATTGAGAAAAAGCCTAATTTGGCTTCGTTTTGCCGCAGGCAAAAAAGTAGGGCTTCAAAAATCTCAAGAAATTCACTGTAGCATCCCTACAACCACCGAAGGTGGGTGGTGCATACCGAAGACCTCGAAATTCTTTTTATGTCTAAAGTGTCATATTTGAGCATATGTGTATTGAGCATAAAATTTGCATAGTAGGGTTATATGTGAGCATTTCATTGCATGTTGTGAGTACAAATGCATGTGAGTTATGATCAAGAATGTGAGAATTTTATAAACCCTATGTATGCATGACAAGTGACACGAACTTAGTGGACTTAGTAACAAATGTGACATCTTAACATAGAAGTAGAAAATGACATTGATGAGTCGAGAATGCTAGAGTTGGAACACTTAGAAAATAAGTGTGGCATGTGTACAAGAATATAGTAGTGTATTTGACACTAGCAAAAATAAAGAATGCAAGTAAAGGTGTGATAGCGACATTATGATAATTTCAACCTTAGAGTTAAGGGTCATATGTGCATTGTTTTCTTATAGTTAAGGAATGGATTGAACTTGACATCCTTATAGTTAAGGATTAGATCATACTCACCTGTAAGTCCTTGCTCGAGGGTGGTAGCTCCCCCTCGGGCGATGTGCTCCGGAGTTATCATCATTGGGTGTAGTAGTCTTTCCAGAGGACGGTCCCGTCGGGTGTAGTAGTCTCCCGGATCTTTGGGATTTGTGTTGGTGAGTCTATCGTGGGCGACGCCTATGGGCTAGCCTAGAGATTGGGTTCTGATCAGTGACCTTGCATTCATCATGATTATTTTATTGAGGATAGCATTATTTATTGTTCAGACATATTAGCTGCATTTGCTTTAGCTTGGTTAGTATCTATCCATTCTTCTATTATGCCTGATTTAGACCTAGTGGGAAAGTGTCGGTTGCCGAACCCACTGAAAACTTTGTTGTAGTTCTCACCCCATTATTTCCACAGAGTCGGGACCGAGCGAGCCGACGGACGACCGCGGTAAGGGCATCGCGCCCTAGATAGAGACCTCCCGAGTGGGTTTCCATTTTGGTTTAGTTGCATAACTTTATACATCATCTTTTGTATTTTGATGACTATAGATGTTAAAGGGAAAAGAACATGAATGTTGTTAAAGATTTTATATTTAAATGCAAGAACTATATTTTGAGATCATGTGATGTAAAAGAGAAGAAATGACGCAAAAAAAAAATGTAAATAATTTTCTAAGTGTAGTTTACTACTTTCACTATTGGCTATTGCTTGTCCTCGTGCAAGCCATTGTGTATGCTTTCGCTTATGCAATTTTATACTCTATCTGTACCTGTTGTTGAGCCTTGGGCGGACAGGGGAGGCTCTGTCCGTTCGGCGTCTGTTCGACGCTCTCGAACCGGCTAAAAGGATCGGGCTCGGGGCGTGACAGATATAATGGTATCACAGCGTAAAGAGCCAAAAAGTGAAAGTATAGGATCGACCTAGAGACCCTTAGGATTGGAAAACCTTAAGGATCTAGGAAACGTGAGCGACGTGGAATCAAACTATAGCGAAAGCTTGTGATTGGGTTAATGTTAATATGTCTCTAATGTGATTAGGGGCTAAATTTAAGTTGATATTTGTTTTCTTTTCCTTGTGTTGTGATTGGCGGCCGACGATATGATGCTTTGGAAGGAAAATAAATACACTTATTGCTTTCGCCGAATTGGGTATATTTGAGTGTAATATTGTGTAACTAATGTGAATTGCTTCATTTCAGGAAGCAATGCCACCTCGTGGACGACCTAAGTTGCCTCGTGGTCGACCGCGGACGAGGTCTATGGCCGAGGAGCCAAGTGCGGCTCTCGTGCAACCCAGAGCAGGAGGTGACGGGGAGCTTCGGGAGCAGATGGCCGCGCTTATTGGCGTAGTGCGGCAACAAGCGGAGTCCGTTCAGTACAAAGGGAAGCAAATCCAAAGGCTCCAGGAAGCCTTGGAGCGGCAGCAGGCGGCAGCGGCGGCGCTAGAAGAGGCCGTGCACCCTGCGCCTCCTGCAATGGTGCCGAGTGCGGCCGAGGGTGTGGCCGCAGCAACTGTGCCAGTTACGGTGATATCGGTCAGATCGGGGACCTCAAACCATGATAATGCGGCGGATGAGGCGGAGCGGGAGCGTGCGTTAGCAGCTTTCGTACAGTTCAACAAGTTCAACCCACCTATCTTCGAAGGGGGAGTGGTGGAGTCGACGGTAGTGGAGTCATGGGTTGACTCCATGGAGACGCTTTTCGAGGACTTGCATACCTCGGAGAAGGACAAGGTGTACCTCGCCACACATTACCTTGAGAAGGCGGCGAAGGTGTGGTGGAAGCGTGTTAGGTGGGATCGATCGCCCGATCTTCTGCCTATGCTGTGGGAGGAGTTCCGGAGGGCGATGTTCGCCAATTACTTTCCCGACACGGTGAAGCGGAAGTTGCAAGAAAAATTCCGCAAGTTGAGGCAAGGGGATCGCTCCGTGGCGGATTACGAGCAGGAGTTCTCCCACCTTATCGATTGCATCCCGGAGGTTGTTTGCGATGACCGGGACCAGGCCGATTGGTTCTTGCGAGGACTTCGGTCGGGGATTCATAGGGCCGTTGTAACGTATCGAACTTTAGCCAAAATAGATTAAAGTGCCGAGAGAAATGGATAGACAGACTCCAGTTGACATTCTAACAATGTTGGAAGGGTCAAAGTAGAGTCCCTAGAGTGTTACGCAAGTTTTAGCATTGCTCGGCGCGATTTAAAAGTGAATAATGTGAAAGAAATAGATGAACAAGTTCCAATTAGCATTCCAACGAGGTTGGAAGGGCTACAAATGAGTTTAAGAAGTATTAGAAAGGTTTTAGCATCGAACTGCGCGAAACAGAATCGAAAATGGCGCAAAATTGCATTCTGGAGCAAAGTATACCGGTACAACCATCGAGTTGTCACTGGTACAGCATTGCAGGCCAAGAAGGAAAAGCTCTCGGGTTTGAGAAATTTTGCCTGTGTTTCCGGTGACACCTCTGGTGTGTACTGGTACACTTTGAAAAAACATGCAAGAATTGCTCTCGGGTTTGTCTCTGCGTAATCGTGTTACCGGTGACACGCTACAGTGTACCGGTACACTTTGGGTCTGACAGCAAAATGAAAACTGCTGCAAATACAAATATTTGGAGGGTTTTGTTGTAATTGTTATAATATGTAATATACCCCAACACCCCTCCAACCTGGTCTAAACAACAACCACTCTCTCCCGATCTCATTTCCCTCTTTTTCTCTCTAGAAAACTCTCCAAGGAGCAAGGAGAGGAAGGAGAAGAAGGATTTTTGAAGGAGTTTTGGTAGATTTGAAGGCTCTAGAAGCTCTCCTATAAGGAGGACTTGGGGATAGCTTATGGCTAAGGTGAGTTTATGCATGAACTCCTCTAGGGTTAGGATTTAAACTCTAAGTTTTAGAGTTTTGAGCTTCTTAGAGGTTTTAGAAGCATGCTAGAGCCTTGAACACCATGAAAAATATGGTTTTCTTGGAACCCTCTAATGGTGGATTTTTAGGGCTTGCATTTTAAACCCTAAAAATAATTTAGATAGTTCTAAATGAGCTTCTAGATGTTGGACAAGCTCTCTTTTTCTTATTTTAGAGATCAAAATCTAGGATTGAGCAAACGGTGTTGTTAGGGCACCCAATTTGGGGCTTTTGCCTCCAAATATTTCTAAGGCAAATTGACCTTATAGAAACCTAATTGGGGGTATTCCCGATGCGTGGGACAACTCCGTTTGACGTTACGAAAAGATTTATATAAAGTTATTGAGAAAAAGCCTGATTTGGCTTCATTTTGCCGCAGGTGATAAGGTAGGGCTTCAAAAATCCCAAGATTTGAACCGTAGCATCCTCTCAACCATCTAAGGTGGGTGGTGCAATCCGAGAACCTCGAAATTTCTTTTATGTCTAAAGTGTCATATTTGAGCATATGTGTATTGAGCATAAAAATTTCATTGTAGGATTATATTTGAGCCATCTAGTGCATGTTGTGAGTACAAATGCATGTGAGTTACTAGCAAGAATGTAAGAATTTTATAAACCCTATTTATACATGACAAGTGATAAGAACTTAGTGGACTTAGTAAACAAATGTGACATCTTGACATAGAAGTAGAAAGTGATAATGATGAGTCGAAAAGTTAGAGTTGGAACACTTAGAAAATAAGTGTGGTATGTGTACAAGAACATAGTGGTGTATTTAACACTAGTGAAAGTAGAGAATGCAAGTAAAAGTGTGATAGCGACATTATGACATAACAACCTTAGAGTTAAGGGTCATATGTGCATTGTTTCCTTATAGTTAAGGAATGGATTGAACTTGACATCCTTATAGTTAAGGATTGGATCATACTCGCCTGTAAGTCCTTACTCGAGGGTGGTAGCTCCCCCTCGGGCGATGTGCTCCTGAGTTATCATCACTGGGTGTAGTAGCCTCCCCAGAGGACGGTCCCGTCGGGTGTAGTAGCCTCCCCGATATTGAGATTTGAGTTGGTGAGTTGTTGAGGGCGAAACCTATGGGTTAGCCAAGAGATTGAGTAATGAGATTGTGATATTGCGTTCATCATGAGCATATTATTGAGCATTGCATTATTTATTGTTCAGGTATATTAGCAGCATTTGTATAGTTTGATTACTATCTATATCTTTTTTTTCTATTATGCCTGATTTAGACCTAGTGGGAAAGTCGGTGTGGTAGGTTGCCGAACCCACTGAAAACTTTGTTGTAGTTCTCATCCCACTATTTCCATAGAGCCGGGACCGAGCAAGCCGGCGGACGATCGTGGTAAGGGCATCGCGCCCTAGATAGAGACCACCCGAATTGTTTTCACATTTCGGTTTAGTTGCACACTCTTTAGTTATCATCTTTTGTATTTTGATGAATTTAGCATTATGAACATGTTAAATGAATGATGTAAAAAGGATATTTATTTCAAATGTCAAAAGTTATATTTTGAAGAAATGAGAAGTAAGAAGAAATGATGCAAAGATGTAACTGATTTCCTAAGTGTAGTTCATTACTTTCACTATTGGCTATTGCTTGCCCTCGTGCAAGCCATTGTCTATGCTTCCGCTTATGCAAATTTTTACTCTATTGATTCTTGTTGTTGAGCCATGGGCGGACAGGGGAGGCTCTGTCCGTTCGGCGTCTGTTTGACGCTCTTGAACCGGCCAAAAGGATCGGGCTCGGGGCGTAACAGATATAATGGTATTAGAGCCGTAAAAGCCAGAAAGGTGAAAGTTTAGCATGGACCTAGAGACCTTTAGGATTGGAAAGACCTTAAGGACCTAGGAAACGTGAGTGACGTTGAACAAAGTATAGCGAAAGCTTATGATTGGGTTAATATTAATATGTCTCTAATGTGGTTAGGGACTAAATTTAAGTTGATATTTGTTTTCTTTTCCTTGTGTTCTGATCGGCGGCCGACGACATGATGCTTGGGAATGAAAATAAATACATTTGTTGCTTTCGCTGGATTGGGTATAATCGAGTATATTGTCTAAGTAACTGACGTGAATTGCTTCTTTTCAGGAAGCAATGCCACCTCGTGGACGACCTAAGTTACCTCATGGTCGACTGCGAACGAGGTCTATGGCCGAGGAGCCAAGTGCAGCTCCCGTGCAACCCGGAGCAGGTGGCGACAGGGAGCTTCGGGAGCAGTTGGCCGCGCTTATTGGCGTAGTGCGGCAACAAGCGGAGTCCGTTCAGCGCCAAGGAGAGCAGATCCAAAGGCTCCAAGAGGCGCTAGAGCGACAACAAGCGACGGCACCTGTGGAGGTCGTGCATCCTGCGCCCCCTGCAGTAGTGCCGAGCGCGGCCGGGGGCGTGGCGGCGGCAGCCGTGCCTATTACAGTGGTGCCGGCTGGTTCGGGGACCTCAAACCTCGATAGTGCAGCGAATGAGGCGGAGCGGGAGCGCGCGTTCACGGCTCTTATTCAATTCAAGAAGTTCAATCCACCTATCTTTGAAGGAGGAGTGGTGGAACCGGCGGCGGTGGAGTCATGGATCGACTCCATGGAGACATTGTTCGAGGACTTATACACCTTGGACAAGGACAAGGTGCAGCTCGCCATACATTGCCTTGAGAAGGCGGCGAAGGTGTGGTGGAAGCGAGTTAGGCGGGATCGATCTCCCGATCTTCCGCCTATGCCTTGGGAGAAGTTCAAGAGAGCGGTATTCGCGAACTACTTTCCCGACACGGTGAAGTGGAAGCTACAGGAGAAGTTCCGCAAGATGCGACAGGGAGACCGCTCAGTGGCGGACTACAAGCAGGAGTTCTCTCACATCATCGACTGCATCCCGGATGTTGTTCGGGATGACCGGCACCGAGCAGACTAGTTCCTACGAGGATTGCGGCCGGGGATTCATAGGGCCGTGCAAATCCTTAAGCTCACGACCTTTGCGGAGGTCTTTGATCGGCCTTTGTGGGCGGAGCATGGCTATGCCCACGAACGCGATGAGCGCGAGTCCGCAGCCGAGGCAAAGGACAACAGCAAGAAGCGGGCGGCAGGCGGTGCCTGGGGCCGGCCCAGTGCAAAGAAACCCCCTCGGTACCCCCAACAGCAATCGAAAAATTGGAAGCCTCCCCGGTGTGTTATTTGTAGAGGCGAGCATCGACCGTTAAACTGCCCACAAGGCGAAGGAAAGTGCTTCAAGAGCGGTCAAGCGGGACATATGATACGGGAGTGCCCGAGATGGGCGTCGTCTGCACCGACGGCGGCCTCAGTTCCTTCGACCTCGAGACAGCTAGCAGGGTTACCACCGGCTATGTCTGCTGGACGCTCTTCTGCATTGCGTCAGCCAGAGGCATCTAGGGCACCGAGTGGGTGGGTTTTTGCCACTCAGGTGGAGGAGCCGATTCCAGTCCCCGACGACGTCGTAGCAGGTATTATCTTGATCCGAGGCACTAGTGCTAGAGCTTTATTCGACACTGGTGCATTGTATTCATTTATAGGTGCATCATTTGCAAGGACGCATGGCATTAAGATCGTACATCATTATGACTATTGGACGGTGAATGCGGCCGAGCATTCATTCCATATTCACGATGAGTGCGTGGCGTGCCCAGTGTAGATAGGTGGTTGGGTTATGCCGATTGACCTGCTGGTGCTAAATCGGATGTGGGGTTTCGACGTGATCTTGGGGGGCAACTGGCTTTCCAAGTATTGTGTCGTGATAGATTGTGAAAGAAGGGTGATCACATTCCATTAGCCTAATCGAGAGGAGCTAGTATATCGGGCATGTAAAAGCTCGCTCTTCGCGGCGACCGTATCGGCGGCGAAGGCGAGGAAAATAATTAAGGGTGGAGGTGTAGCCTACTTGGCGACAATGGTGGAAGCCCGAAGGGTGCTCCCGGAACTTAGTGGTATTTGGGTAGCATGCGAGTTTTCGGATGTATTTCCAGCGGAGTTACCGGGATTGCCACCCGACCGGGAGATCGAATTCGTCATTGATTTGATTCCTGGGGCGGTGCCAATCTCGAAGGCTCCATATAGAATGGCACCGGCGGAGCTAAAGGATCTAAAGGCACAGTTGCATGACTTGCTCGATAAAGGCTTTGTGAGGCCGAGCGTGTCACCGTGGGGAGCTCCGGTGCTATTTGTTAAAAAGAAAGATGCCACACTTCGACTCTGCGTGGACTACCGCGAGTTGAATAAAGTGATAGTTAAGAACATGTACTCATTGCCGAGGATTGATGATTTATTCGATCAGTTGCAAGGGTCGAGGGTGTATTCAAAGATAGACCTTCAATCGGGGTATCATCAGTTGACGATACGGCCCCAGGATGTGCACAAAATGGCGTACCATACGCGGTATGGCCACTACGAGTTCACGGTAATGCCGTTTGGGCTTACTAATGCCCCGGCTGCATTCATGGACTTAATGAACCGAGTCTTCCGTCCGCTATTGGACTGGTGCATCGTGGTATTCATTGACGACGTATTGGTGTATTCTCGGATCGAGGAAGAACACGAGGAGCACTTGAGAACCATGTTGGAAGTGCTTCGAAAGGAGAAATTATATGCCAAGTTGAAGAAATGTGACTTTTGGCTATCGGAGGTCACTTTCTTAGGACACGTGATTTCGGGTGATGGCATTTCGGTGGATCCGAAGAAAGTAGAGGCAATTAAAGATTGGCCTCGCCCGACGAGCGTAACGGAAGTCCGCAGTTTTGTTGGGCTAGCGGGCTATTATCGGCGGTTCGTGGAGGGGTTCGCTAAAATAACCACTCCACTAACGCGCCTCACACATAAAGGGGCAAAGTACATTTGGAATGCCGAATGTGAGCAGAGCTTCGAGGAGCTAAAGAGAAGATTGACCACGACCCCGGTGCTTGCTCTACCGACGCCGGGGGAGACATTTGTGGTATATAGTGATGCTTCCTATGTTGGTCTCGGGTGTGTCTTGATGCAAAACGGGCGGGTGATAGCTTATGCCTCGCGCCAATTAAAGACATATGAAAAGAACTACCCGATTCATGACCTCGAGTTAGCGGCAGTGATTTTTGCACTAAAGCTATGGAGGCACTACCTATATGGGGAACATTGTGAGATTTATACGGATCACAAAAGCCTTAAATACTTGTTCACCCAAAAAGAGCTAAACATGCGACAACGGTGGTGGTTGGAGTTATTGAAAGACTATGATGTCACTATCCTATACCACCCCGGGAAGGCGAATGTCGTGGCTGATGCACTTAGTAGGAAATCGGGAGAAAATTTGGCTTCGACAATTACACCTCAACCGTTATTGCAAAAAGAGATGCAACGGCTTGGATTGGAAGTAGTAGCACTGGGAGTGCCGGCTACACTTGCTGCGTTAGTTGTCACGCCCCGGATGACTCGTTTTCCGGGCACGCCGACAAATCCGCCGTATACAAAGAAATTTTTCCTGTATACGAAGCGTCAAAGTACCTGTAGAAATACAATGCTACAAACAGTAGCATAGAGCTGCTCAAAAAAATAAGCTAAATATCTGAGTTTCATATACATAGCTAGAATCCAAAATACAAAGCTACTCGCACTGGCGAGTTAAACAACTATGTACATAAACTCCAAAACAAAACTACCTGCAGTAGGGGAAAGCCTCTAGCTCTGACTGTCGGGTAGGGCTCTAGCTCGCAACGCCCTTGCCTCGATCCTGATCGGCAGAAGATGCAGCAGCCGACACCTGTGGCTCTGCAAAACATAAGTAACAACTGGGCGTGAGAACTACTGTAAAAACAAGTAGTCGTGAGAACTACTGTAAAAACAAGTAGTCCTCAGTGGGTACCGCCCAAAACAACATCGGTCACCCACTAAGTCTACAGAAGGGAGCAAGGATAGAAGGAAAGCAGGAAGCATACTCTACCGCTATCATCCACTACACTATCATGCTCTACACTAACCAACTGTAGGAAATGTCAAATCTGACCCAATCCAATCGGGACTGTAAGCATACCCGTCCCCGGGACTGTGAATACACCCGTCCCTGCCCCGTTGCGACTATCAGGCTCTATCCACACTAACTGGTCCGTGGAGAGCAAGTCCAACTGGCATGAGCGACACCAACGCGAAAGCACAAAGCCTGACTCCGGAGTGGCACTCGTGGGCGCTACCCAACCGAGTATGCAGCGTATCTCTGTCGAGCTCAAACAGGCTCTGAAAAGCCAAAGTCAAGTAACCGACTCAAACTGGTCTAACCACCAACAGGTAATGTGCCCTCGGCACAATCTGACGCCAAAAAGGCGATACGGGTCCACCGTCAACTCTGACGGCACCCACCAGTCGGGAACAACCTGAACGATCCTGTAAAAATCCACTCGGCGCACCAGCACGAGCGTAAATGTAATCTAAACTACCTGGAGTACTCGTCTCGAAGATACTGCGACAGTACAATTTAATAACGGCTCCTAGAGCTAAATCAGGCAGTTTAAACAAGTGACAGGTCCAAATCGCAGGTTTTCTCCTAATTCAATTTCCAAGTCCAACATGTATAACCTACTTAATTTATTACCACATGCTCCAAATTCAGATTTGCAATCTACAATATAATCCATGAATTCGAGCTAGAATAGAGTATCCAAAGGTCGAAAATTATACATGCCGACGAATATGAACTTAGGAGTAAAAACCGATGTAACCCACCTCTCAAGCAACTCCTGGCAGCGAAGAAAGCGTTAAATCCGACCAAGCTAACCTTATCCAAATTCAGCAAACAAGGGTCCTGAAGCTTCGTCTCGAAGTCACGAATCCAATGGCCCAGGTTTCGCTGAATTCCGACGCTCCTACGCAGAGAACGGGCCAGAATACGAAACGTCGACGCTGGAACCTGCGAAACAGCATCTCTGAAATCTGCTCGGCAAACAGCAGCCTAGTAAAACTAGGGTTCGACAGGGCAAACCTGCTCCAAAAATCGCGATCTTGGGCTCAGAATCTTCGTCTCGAAGTCGTGAATCTAGCACGTCAAATTTCGTCGCGTTTCGACACTCCTACACAGAGAACTAGGTAAAACACGGCGGGTCGATGCTGGAATCAGCAATCAGCACTTCAGAGTCTACTCGGCAAACAGCAACTCAGTAAAAAGGGATTTTGACAGAGCAAACCTTCTCCAAATCGGGCGAGTAAGAATCCTATGGATTCGTCTCGAAGTCCCGGTTCCAACGAACCAAATCTCGTCGAAATCCGATGCTCCTACGTCGCGTACGAGGTGAAATACTAACAGTCGACGACAAGATCCTGCGAATCAGCACTTAAGCTCGAATTGAATGAAGCTTGAAGTAGAGAAGAAATCCATGGAGGAATGAGAGATTACCCACCTCAACCAGCGACTCCAATTCCGGCACGGCGTCGAGAATGACGAAATCACACCTTCGCCCGGCCTCCTCACAATGCTACGACGACGAACGCACGCTCGAACGGCACTGCGGCGCAACGTCGACGACGAAAACCTCCCGAGCTCGAGCTCTCCACCGTGCCCACGAGCTAACATAAAGAGAGAGAGAGGATAGCAACCTTAATTAGTAGCACCTGCCACCTTATCCTAATTAAGGCGGTGGGATAAGGTTGAAAGGTGACAATTATCCAAAAGCCCCTCACCTATTACGATATTCAACTTTAGTCCTCTACTTTGAAACTTGAGTTTTAAAGTCTGTTTTTTTTACATCTATTCTGCACAAAACGTCTCGAGCTCAATCAAGCATAACTTATACTATAACCTTACTAATTTGCTAAGGTTTAGTATCTCAGATTAGTGGTGCAACCGACCTTATTGGAGAGGATAAAAGAGCTACAAGCTTCCGATGAGTATCTCCAAAAGGTGCGCGGTGAAGTTGAGAGCAATAGTGCCGAGACTTTGGCATTGAGACCGACGGCACACTTTGATTTCGGAATCGTTGGTGTGTACCTAAGAACAAGGACATCCGCAAGGCGATTATGCAAGAAGCGCATCAAACTCCTTATAGTATCCACCCCGGCGGCACCAAGATGTACCAAGATTTGAAATTGCATTATTGGTGGTCGGGCATGAAGAAAGACATTGGGGAGTTTGTTGCGCAATGTCTTACTTGCTAACAAGTAAAAGCAGAGCGGCGGTTTCCTGTGGGAAAATTACAAAGCCTACCTATAAAAGCTGAAAAGTTCAAGAAAGATTTTGCTACCCTTAAAATATGTAGATTTTCTAAATCAATTTGCGAGCTTCACTGTCACTACTAGAAAATTAGTTATTAGTGGTTTTTATTTACGCTGCTAAAAGATTAACGAATATTGCTAAAAGTATATATGACACCAAATATTGCCTATATCAATGTTGCTAAAAGTATTAGTAACATTTATAATGAATGCCACAAGTATAAATCAATTGGTGTTATTAGGAACATGCCGCTAAAATGATTTTTTTTTTTTTTTTTGAGAGAGATAGGTAGCACGCTACCTGCTTCGTTTATTTCATTTAGAAATAAACTTAGCTAGAAATGTGAATCAACTAGGATTCGAACCTGAGTCTCGAGTACCAACCATCAAACCCTTTGTCACTTGCTCTAGGGACGGTCGGTTGCTAAAATGCTTGTTAAATGTTAATTTTAAGTTGTTTATTAGTGGCGCAAGAATATAATGCCACTAATACAAATACCTGATTTTATGGACTTAAATTTTAAAATTTTTATTTTTGTATTCAATTTTAAAATTAAAATTAAAATTTATATTTATATTTGAATTTATTATTTTTTAGATAAAGGTAGCATGCTACATGTTTTTTTTATTTCTTTTAGAAATGAACTTAACGGGATATGTGAATCAACAAGTATTCGAACTTGAGGCCTCAAGTACAAACCAACAATCCTTTTGTCACTTGCGCTAGAGACAATCAATTATATATATTTGAATTTTTAAGTTTTAAATTTAAGATTATAATTTCAAGTTTTTAAAATTCAAATTCTAAAATATTAAACTTTAATTCAAAATTTTAAATTCTAAGTATAAAATGGGATATATTAATAATTATATATTGATTAGTGAAGGCATTTAGCAATAAGTGTTACTCTTTTGTTACATTTAGTACCATTTTTTATAAAATACTTGAAACTTTAGCGGCATTTACTAATTTACGCTACCAATTTATTCTATTTTACAACATTATCAAGTAATGCTATTAAATATATTAATTAGTATTCTTTAAATAAATGCTACAGAGTAAATACCGCTAAATTATAAATTTGTTGTAGTTTATATATAATAAGACTATCTTTAATTCAAAACTGCAAGCAAGAAGATTTCCCCAGTTTTTTTTTATTATTTTGGTAGCAAAATCAAGTTACAAATAGCAGCCAAACACCTTTTGAACTACTTATGTGCTCCCTAATAAAGAAATTCTTTTATCATAAACAATATCTTTTGACATCCAAGCACTACAACAAAAACGGTCTATAGCGACATTTTTAAATATAGGTACATGTCAAAAAAGTGCTGCTAGCTAAAATTACCAACACTTTTAAAAAGTGTTGCTATATATGGGGTCGCTAAGTATATACTAACAGTTAAAGAGCGTCGCTATAACCTAAAAGAGTGCTGCTAATTTACCAACACTTATTTAAGCATTTAGCAACTGCCGAAACTCTATCTCGTTGGCTGCGGTGGCGGAGGAGGACGACAGTAAAGACTCTTCGTCTAGAATTTCAGTGGATTAAGTGAAGAGAGAAGAAAAGATGGTAATTGATTTTTCTTTTTTTTTTTTCTTTTCTGTTTGTAATCGGGCCAAATGGACTGGGTGTGGTGGGTTGAGTAGAGTAATTTTTTATTTTTGATTGGATTGGGCTTTATATTTAGGCATTAGTAGATGTGTTTTTAAGTTTTAGCATAAATGGGACACTTACTCAAAAGTATCCCAAACATATGTCCCTATAACCTAATTCTGTTGTAGTGAAGTGATCATACTCAGTTTTACATAGTAGTGAGACGACATTATTGGGACATTATAAAAGTGTGATATTTGTTAGAAGCAGGAAATTTTTATTAGTGCTATTTTTTTTTTGTTTTCAAAAGAGTTATTTGGATGGCTTTTATAGACTTGCATAACACAACAAAATAATCTCATTCTTATGTAATTTTGGGGTAAAATGAAATAAGCTTAAATCTACAAAATTTTGGAGTAAAGTAAGAGTAAAACATCTTAACCATTCATCATTGCCTGTTTCTCAAAATTTCTCTTTAAATTGAGGTACTTTTAGTAAAATTCAAAGCAAGTTATAGTGTCCAAGCACATTACATACAAAGTTTTTTTATTTGAAATAATGCTATTTTCAACAAATTTTTATGCCATTGAAAAAAAAAAACTATGAATTAAATTTAGAGTTCCTAATTTGGTCCAAAATGTTTTTACCGTCCACTGTAACTATATTTCGGTAACTCTAACAAATTTAGTTCTAGCCTTCAAAAGTAACTAAATTTAGTTCTAGCCTCCAAAAGTAACTAACCCTTTACATTTTAGAGAAGCATTTATGTAGTGGATTGCCTACTGAATCCACAGATTTCTTTCTTACTCCAAGATATCTTATGGATTTTTTTTTTTAGCTTTATCTATTTTAGTCTTATATATATATGTATATATCTTTCCTGTTTTTCGTGATTTACTTCTTTGCAAAACATCAACCATGGCCGGATTCATCTATTCACATGTTACCTTTCTTCCTTTAATATCCATTCTACTCCTTTCCTCTGAAGCTGTTGAAGCACTCAAAAGAATCTTAAGCTTCGAGCTAATATATCGTCACTCTCCTCGGTCCCCAGTTTACAATCCTAACCTCACTGATTCACAACGCTTTGAAGAGTCCCTCCGCCTTTCCGAGAACCGATTCCTCCAACTGAACAACGTCGAATCAAAGCTAGTTGGCCATGAAACAACCACTATTCGCTCCCATGTCATCATCTATGAAGCATTATACATGGTTTTTGTGACGATTGGCACTGGAAATGGTAGCATTGGCTACCATTTAGACCTAGATACAGGCAGTTATCTTACTTGGACCCAATGCAAGCCATGCATCAATTGCTATGTGCAAAATGAACCTTACTTCGACCCTCTCCAATCCCCTTCCTTCGTCGACGTCTCCTGTTCTGACCAGAACCCTTGCCCGCAAAGATATTACCATTGCATCAACAACCGTTGCCACTACCAGATCAGCTATATTGATGGGTCCCACACAATTGGCACGCTCTCAAAAGACACCTTTGGCTTCCATTCAAACCATGGTGACCATCTTGAGTTTGTTGAGGGGCTTGTCTTTGGTTGCTCACATGATACACATTTTGGCAACTACGATGGTTATCCATCAGGATTAATGGCATTAGGTTTGTCTGAGGAATCATTTGCGAGGCAACTTATCAATCATGGTAGCCAGGGTCGCTTTTCATACTGTCTTCCCCCGATAGGTTCAAAGAGTATAAGCTTTTTACGATTCGGAAGCAACATTGTGCAAAGAGGGCCAGTCCAAACCACACCGATAGTACCTATACAAGGTGTGTGCTTCTATTACATCACCTTAAATGACATTAGTGTTGGCAACAAACGACTTGGGTTTGAGCCAGGAATGTTTGCGCGAAAGCCGAATAGGTCGGGCGGGTTCTTTGTGGACTCCGGCACGTTCGTCACTCACTTGATAACCCCAGCTTTTGAACAAGTGAAGAAAGTGCTTAGAGGTTATTTCCGCCATAAGAAATTGGTTGAAGTGGACCCACAAAGATACGAGACAAATCTTAAACTTTGTTGGCTTTTCCAACCAAGTTATGAGAGCTTAATGCCGAGCATGACATTGCATTTACAAGGGGCCCAGATGCATATCATGTGGCGAGAGTTGTTCCTCATTACATGGGAGAAGGGAGTATTTTGCTTTGCAATGTTGCCACGGGACAATTCAAGTATTCTCGGGGCATACCAACAAGCAAATACTCGATTTACTTTTGATGTGGTACAATCACAGCTAGCCTTCAATCCAGAGAATTGTGAACATGACTCCCAACCATGAAAGAGAGCAATGGGAAACTAAAACCCTGAATAATGTGCCCATATAGATGTTTTTCTTTTTTAATAGCTTTTATCTAAAGCTAATCTAAAGTAAGATTATTTTTAGAGAACAAATCTTTATATGTAAAACTATTTGTATGCTGAGATCACTGAATCTACTATTCACTTTATGTCATGCCCCGGGCTGCACAGTCCCCCGGGCACGCCGACAAATCCGCCGTATACAAGAGAATTTCTCCGGTATACGAAGCGTAGCTGAACCTGTATAAATATACAATACTACAAGCAGTAGTATAGAGCTGAAGTAAACAATAAACAAGCAGGTAGAAATAACAAACTTAATATACCTACATCAGCCCCGGATACAAGAGAACACTACTCGCTCCAGCGAGTTCAACTGTATGTACAAAAGCGCCCGAACAAAAACTGTCACTACCTGCAGCGGGAGTCCTCTAGCACTGTACTCGGAGGGTAGGCTCTAACTCGCCACGCCTTTCCCGCGGTCCGCCTCAGAAGGAGCAGCCGCCGAAACAGAAGGCCCTGCAACATCGGTGGAAGAAAGAGGGCGTGAGAACTACTATAAAAGCAAGTAGTCCTCAGTGGGTGCCGCCCTAAACAACACCGGTCCACCCACTAAGTCTACAGGGTAAGCAAGATAGAAGAAAATGAAGCTGGAAACTCTCTACAGCTACAAGTCGCTATGCTATCATGCCCAGAACTAACACCTATAGACTCAAGTCAACCAGACCCAATCCGAAGGGGACTGTGAACGCACCCGTCCCTGGGACTGTGAACGCACTCGTCCCGTGCCCGGTTGTGACTGCACAGCTACCCCCACTCTAAACCTCAGTGGAGAGCAAGTCCAACCTGCACTACCCGACACCGACGCGAAAGCACAAAGCCTAACTCCGGAGTGGCACTCGGGGGAGCTACATAGCCGAGTATGCAGCGTAGCTCTGTCGAGCTCAATCAGGCCCTAACCAGCCAAACCCAAGTAACCAAAACCGACTTTGGGGCCCACCGCCTGCCCCGACGGCGCCCGACACCCCGTAACAGTCTACACTCAGCTAGTATAAGCTCGGCGTCCCAGCACGAGCACAAACACAAGCTACACTATCCTGGGTATCCATCGCACAAAGCCCACGACGATACAATGCAACACGGCTCCTAGAGCTAAATCCGGCAGTGTATGTAAATGACGATTCAATTCGGGGTTTTCTCCTAAGTCAAATCCAAGTCCAACAAGTATCAATTATCACCACTCACTAAGCATGCTCCCAATTCAGGTTTTTAATATACTAATCCATGAATTTGAGCTACCTAATTTAGTGTTCAACGAACAAAGCATACAAGTCGACTAATATGTACTTAGAGGCAAAAACCGATGAACCCACCTCTCAAGCAACTCCTGGCAGCGAAGAAAGTGGCCCGGATCCAAATTGATCCCTCGCTGGTCCGTCGAGGTCCCCGGTTCTCCTGCTGCGAAGAAGTAAACCCAATTACACTCAAAATCACGAAATCTGCCCAGAAAACAGCAGCGAAGAAAACATTAAATCCGACCAAGCTAACCTTATCCAAATTCAGCAAACAAGGGTTCTGAAGCTTCGTCTCGAAGTCACGAATCCAATGGCCCAGGTTTCGCTGAATTCCGACGCTCCTACGCAGAGAACGGGCCAGAATACGAAACGTCGACGCTGGAACCTGCGAAACAGCATCTCTGAAATCTGCTCGGCAAACAGCAGCCTAGTAAAACTAGGGTTCGACAGGAAAAACCTGCTCCAAAAATCGCGATCTTGGGTTCAGAATCTTCGTCTCGAAGTCGCGAATCTAGCACGCCAAATTTCGTCGCGTTTCGACACTCCTACACAGAGAACTAGGTAAAACACGGCGGGTCGATGCTGGAATCAGCAATCAGCACTTCAGAGTCTGCTCGGCAAACAGCAACTCAGTAAAAAGGGATTTCTACAGAGAAAACCTTCTCCAAATTGGGCGAGTAAGGATCCTATGGATTCGTCTCGAAGTCTCGGTTCCAACGAATCAAGTCGCGTCACGTTCCGATGCTCCTGCGCGGAATACGAGTCAAAACTCTGCGGGTCGACGCTGGAATCAGCAGCAGCAGCAGTGCAGTTTGAAAATCGTAGAAGTTTAAAGCCATAAAAGCGATCTCAAGGAGCCACTCACCTCGACAAACCCTCCCTGCGAGCAGCACCTCGTCGAAAACTCACTCGATCCGCTCCGCGGCGCGTTGTCGACGAAGCCCGAGCTTCTCTTGAGCTCCTCCAACACTCTAGGTTGCTAAGGGAAGTAGAAGGAGAGGAAGAAGAAGCACAGCAGCAGCAGCAGCATGAAGAAGCTCCCCTCTCTCTCTCCTCTCTGCTCCAAGGTAAGGGTTAAAGGGGAGGTGATGTGACAAGATGGTCAAAAAGTCAACTTGCACCCTGCTTCCACTTTGTACCGGTACAAACCCAGATTTGTACCGGTACAGCTCACTGAAAATCTACTATTTCGCAAATCTTCAAGATACACGCTGCTCTCAAGTTCCCACAAGGCCCGTTTGGCGTCCACTTCGCGCCAACGCGACCCGGACTTGTCCCGACACTCTCCAGAGCTGTCGACAAGCCTCAGCTAAAATTTCAGGTCTCTACACTTTATTTGAAATTCATGTTCTTTATATGATGAATAGTTATTCAATGTCCAATATAGGAACAATACTATGTGATCAATATAAAGATTCACAACCTTGCTAAAGTTTTTTTTTTACAAGAAAAAGGGACATTCGAAACATAATCTATCTGTATGCAAGGCGCTACTACCTTAAAATATCAACTTATTAAAAGTGATATTATATTGCAAGAATATTTCTTTTAGTATTAGAATGTCTTTTGATCTAAGGGCGTGTTTGGTTTGCCCCTTTTTTACATTGGAATCGGAATCAGAATAGATGAATCCATTTGTCCGTGTTTGGTATGCGGGATTTGTGACACCCCAATAATCCCACATCCGATAGTTATGGCTAGATATGGGGGTATATAAGCTTAATTAGGCTAGACATAATAATTGAGATTAAGCATTTTGGGCTGGTGTTCGGCCTGGACGAGTTATTGTTGCTAATGGGCTCCGTCGTTACATTTGGTATCAGAGCTGGTTCACCAGCCGAAAATGTGTGGCGCGTCTCGACTGAGCCAGGGTCTGAAAGATAAGATAGGCGATATCAGACTCTAAATGACAAGCTGACCGGCTATACCAGGGTCTGGATGACAAGTCTACTGAGACGAGTTTCACATCGCCTGGTGATCTTAGCTCTGTGTGTGATTTGACTCACGAGGAAGTCAGGGCCTAAAACGGGAGGATGTGACACCCAATAATTCCACAACGGATAGTTATGGCTAGATGTGGGGGTATATAAGCTTAATTAGGCTAGATATAAGAACTGAGCTTAAGTATTTTGGGCCAGTGTTTGGCCTCATTGAGTTATTGTTGCTAGTGTGCTGAGTCATTATAGATTCCCATTCTAATTTTGATTCCCGGGTGAATTAGAATCCCCAATTACCTGATTTTCCAATCCGGCCTAGGAGGCCAGATTGGAAATTGACTCTGGGTGGAATGGATTTATTCGAATTAAATTTAAGTTTTTTAAGCTTATTTTTCAATTAAAACATAAGTTTAAGTTTAANACAGTAATCAAACAAATAGAATATTTAGTAAAATATGCAGTAAAATAGAAGTTTAGAAAACAGGGCATCAAAACCTGGGAACGAAAACAGTGAAATTTATGAAACGAGCCAAACACGAGCTAGCCCAACTCGCTCGTGTTCGGCCCGTTGACACCCTAACTATGTATTAAGGATGCGGCTATAACCCTCGCATGTTAGTGTCAAATATATCTTATGGTTATGATTTTCAAATTATACTTTTAAGAACATTAAATCCCACCATATCGTTCACATTTTGATTTTATGATTTATATCTTCGAAACATACAGGCTAAAAGCTTTTAAATAATCGTTATGAGATTAAGAATTTGTGCCTTTGTATGAACTTAATTATCCGGACTCGTGCCTCCAGCCTTCAGTTAACAGGTATTTAGAATTAGGAATATCAACCCATCAGATTCAGAGCGGGTTTTCAAAAATCCAAATGCCAAATCTGAAACCCAAACCCTAAACCCGAATCTGACGGGTTTTAAAAATCCATATCCAAACTCAAACACGACTAAAATTCGAAACCTGAACTGAAACCGAAAAGCTGAAAACTCGAACCAGAAGCAATTATTTCTCTTTACAATATTCAAAATATATTGCATTAAATTTAAATAGTTCAAATGCAAATTCAAATATAACATTAAATATACATAAATACATACATACATACATACATACATATGAGTTAAGCTGAATGCTATCGGTAGCAAACGGACTCATTTGCCACACATTTGTTTTCGGTAATGGAGCCTCCAAATTGACTATCAGTACTGTTAAACATAATCTATACTACTTAAAATATCTAGAAACTAAATTTTAAATCTTTTTGACATCATTGACCAACTGATCAAAGGGTTTCAAAATTTTTAATTTTAATGGTCGATATGAGGCGTTTTCTCGTTTAACAGTGTAAAGATATATCCAAATCAATTAAATTTTGGTTAAAAAATTCTTTAAACTATTTAGAACAAGATCTATACTCTCAATCTTGATTACAAGATTCCTATCATACTGACCGTCCCTAGAGCAAGTGGCAAAAGGCTTAGTGGCTAGTACCCGAGACCCAAGTTCAATTCCTGGTTGATTCACATTTCTAGCTAAATTTATTTCTAAATGAAATAAACGAAGCGGGTAGCGTGCTACCTATCTCTCAAAAAAAAAAAAAAGATTCCTATCATTACTTTTTTAAAAAATTCATTTTCAGGCGTTCATTTTTGTGTTCACTTGATGGACGAGAAAACAACATTGAAAAAGTATGAAATTTGGTTTCTAGATACTACAAGTGGTATAGATTATATTCAACGGTGCTGATCGTTGATTTAGAGACTTCATCATTGAAAACAAATGGGTAGCAACGAAAAACATTTGCTACCGATAGTATTCCAGCTCAACTCTCTCTCTCTCTCTCTCTCTCTCTCTCTCTCTCTCTCTCTCTCTCTCTCTATATATACAAAGAGTAGGAGACCATGCACGAAAAAACCGCCACTATGCTTCCCCCCACCAACACCCCCCCCTCTCCACCTTCACAAAGCTCTAATCTCTACAATTAACACATCAAAGCATCGCCCTCCCCAGTCCTCGCCTCACCCCCCCTCCCCCGCTCAACACACTCACCTCCACCCTCCCTATGCCCCCCTCTCTAACCCGCCCCCCCCCCCCCCCCCCCCCCCCCCCGTCAATTGATTTAAAATCTACATATTAATGTACAAAACTTTCTGAACTTTTCAGCTTTATAGGTAGGTCTTTTAATTTCCCACAGGAAACCGCCGCTCCTTTGTACTTGTAGCAAGTAAAAGACATTGCTCAACAAACTCCCCAATTCTTCTCATTGTATTAAAAAGTAATTAACCTTCTTTGGGGTCTTATTCAAAAAATAACCTTCTGACAGGCCAACCACAACACTTTCTTTCATTTGTCCTTAATAAGGAGCCAAAAGATCCATTTTAATTTTGTTTAATTTTGGATACGATATTAACCTCAGCCCGCTGAATTACACCAATTAATCTCAATCATAATCTTTCAAATCATGCACAGGTCTTGTGCACGCACCGCGTGTGATACATAGAAGTGTGAATTTGTCGGCTTCTGACATATTCGCCCTTAGCGGATCGTCTTCTTCTAAGTACAATCAACAACGATTCCGAGATGCAACAATGAACATACGTAGCAGAGCAAAGATCTCTGAGATATTTCGAAAGTTTTAAGCCAGCCAGAATCTATTGCTCTCAACCTCAACCATGCATCGCCTACTGAATATTAGCATTACTAAAGAAGCTAAATATGGTATGAGACTACACTCTAAGTCTATGTAGACATCTGGATCAACCTCTTAATATTTAGCTTTAAGCCAAACAAATAAAAAGTCGTATGAGCAACAGTCGTAAAACTTTTGTAGGAATAAATAAAGGCGCAGCATTATAAGTGGATATAGTAAATTAATATATGTTTCATTGAAGAGATAAATAATTAATAAATACCCCAATGAAAGCAAATTACCATGAAAGATGTAAAAAAAAATTTTGTTTTTACATCGTATACAAGGTAAAAATTTGTCCAAATATATTCAATACAAAACAAGATAACGTGTGTTAAGAACCAGTATCATGTCCTTAGCGAGAGTAGGTTTGCCGACTCAACTCTCAAATGAGCGTGAGGTGGGGTTGGACCAATCATTCTGCGAGTGACGTAACTATTCGGCCTGATCACATCGAATCAGTGATACTGTCCTATACATTTTATAGAAAATTATGTTACTTACTTACAGCTCGATGTTTTGAAATTAATGATCATGACCAACTAATCTACAAGGATTCTAAAGATTCCAAATCACAATTGAATGCGCAATATAATACTCATCAACGCTAAAGGTGCTAGACCTACACCCATATCCAAAAGATGCATCTCGAAGTATTAGGAACAGCTCTAAAATAACCCATAACTTAGAACCCCCCGCCCTCCGTCCTCCTGTCGAAGGAGGGATAATGGGTACGATCTGAATTTTAAATTAATTCCAATCCGAAGCATGCAAATTATTACGATCAAATAATCTAGTTGTCAGATATTGATATTGAAAATAAAAATCAATAGCATGGATTCGATATGCATTTTAATCTGTACACTGACCCAACCGAAGTTAATATATAATATACATATATATCA